>NC_142191.1:25157500-25375000 GCF_026936395.1 Plectropomus leopardus
CTGTCTCAGATCAGACAGCCTGTCACTCATGTGCTTATGCATACACATATGCAAACTTTAAGCCTTTTATAAAATGTAAACACTGAGTTACATAATAACTCAGTTGTTATATAATAGTACCGTTGCCATGAAATATGGAATTACTACAACAGTTTTATGTAATAGGCTGTAGACATTTTTATTTCTGCTATAAAGTTGGGCATTTTACATGGGTGTCTTTGGGAAATGACTCGCTGTTGGAGCCACCTTCAAGTGTTCGTGCAAGGAACTGCGATTTTTGGCACTTTCAGAGGTTGCGGCTATATTGCAGTTAGAGGAGACTGAAAACAGACAAGCATGTGAACAACCCTCAAATAGCATCATTTGTTTAGTTTATCAGTTTACATGTTGTAATGTCTGCTGATGTTTATTGAAACGTTGGGCCTCACGATTATGAAATTATGTTTTTTTTGTTTTTTTTTTCCTCCAAACCACTTTGTTTTGTTGTCTGGCTTTCCCTTGTTGCTGATGAAAATACAGATAATGCAAAATTATCCATTTTGAGAAAGTTTTTTTAAACATGTTGTTCACAGAACCACTTTTTACATCAGGTATATCATGCACTTGACATTAAAATATAACCTTGCAAATACCTTTTAATGGCTGCATTAGTCAGTTACAATGGATAACAATGGTGACACATTTTTACAGCAGACAGTGTCATAACATCAGGAGAAATTTTCCAAATCACAGCTGCAGCATAATCCCACTGTTACCATTTAGTTTTTCACACTCATAACATTCGTTATTCAAATTTTATCATTACTGTCTAATTCCAAACACTTATTTGGTTCACCAGTGTCATTATGTTCAAGATTACAAATACAATGGATTCTGATGTCGTACATTGTTTTTTACATTCTAAGTAAAGTTGTTATTCCACTTTTAACTGAAAGAGACACTTAAATGATATTAACATCTTGGAACCATATATAACAAGAAGAAATTGATGGAGTTTTAAAGTAAAAAAGCATATGTGAAAGAAGTCACACTTACTTCATCAAACTGACAGCTGCAGAGTAAATTATCAAAGCAATGACTCATGTGAAGACATTTGCTGGCAAATAATTTTGCTGCTGAAAGTGATAAAATCATTGTTTGGAGTTTGACTTTCTTTCTATACACACACACACACACACACACACACACACACACACACACACACACACATATGTGTGTGTGTGTGTGTGTGTGTGTATAAAAACAGAGTCAGTGTGCTGGCTTCAGGCTGCGTTCATCTTCCTGCTGGGCTTCATATGAAAAGCAGATGCAAATTGCCGCATCAGAAGCTGCTGCAGCTCTCTGTCGTTATGGTGCCGTGTTGCCACGGTGTCGCCATGGGGACTCCGGGGTCACCAGTGATGAGGTCACATCCCGATGAGCCTCTTATGGGAGATGGCAGACATTAATCCACTTATCACTGGCCGGCACAAATACACAGGCGTGCATGCGCGAGCGAACACACACACACACACACACACACACACACACACAAAACACGGATAACCAAGCCTATGGGCTAAGAGAAGAGGACTTTCATTGAGAAGTTGTGTGGCTGGAGGTCGGAGATCTGACGTCTTTCTTCCATCTAACTATAGCACAGCATTCATTGGCTGTAGTGTCTTTAAAGGGACAGTTCACCCCAAAGTGAAAAATACATATTTTTCCTCTCACCTGTGGTGGTGGTAGTTATCAATCTAGATTGTTTTGGTGTGAGTTGCCAAGTGTTGGGCATATCAGCTGTAGAGATGTCTGCCTTCTCTCAAATGAAACTAATGAAACTAGATGGCACTCAGCTTGTGGTGCTCAAAGTGCCAAAAAAATGCAGCTCAGCAACAATGGTTCTTTCCAGAAGACATGACCTGGTTACTCAAGAACCATGAACCTATAATTCTTGCATAATCCACATATTTTGGAAGGCGTGTTGACGGGAGTCATAAAGAAACTGGTCCTGAACAGTCTTGTTAAGAGAAATGTCGGGGTGGTGGCTGAGTCACAAAACACAGGACTTTCCCAGGGGGGCGTGTGTTCAGGACTACTTGAACTTTAAGTGAACTTTGAGTCATTTTAAGGTCCTCTTTCTTTCTTTTCCTAAACCTAACCACCTAATTGGGTCCCAGATATGATGCCCATTTTGGGCCCATACCCACTTTGTATCCTGATAGCCCTATGTTGGTGATTGGCATGGGGCCATTATGGAACCCATCAACAATCCTATATAGGGCCCATTTTTCTGCACATTTTCTACCTGTTGGCCCCACATACAAATGTAAGCTGGGGTGTAACATCATTTTTGGGGCACTAATTCGCAGGATATCATATAAACCACTGTATGAGGATACCTTGCTCAATTTAATCCACAGACATTGTTGTGAGCAGAAAGTATTTTCTTTCTACCGAAGTACATTCGCCAACTGTAACACAGTGCAGAGATAACAGTGCATCCACTGCTAGTTCACCCAGCACCACTGAGCAAGCCAACATAGTCGAGGAGGATCCTATCAATGATTACATCTTGAACCATCATGGACATGAGCTTCTTTTCCATTAGTAGATGCACACTTCCTCCTGCACTATGATGTGGTTGGCAGATGTAGTTTTTTTTTTTCTTTGGGCGCTTTAAGCACCACAAAGGAGTGCCATATACTTCCATTCAATTGGAGAGAAAGCAGACATCTCTATGGCTGTCCAACACATGGCACCTCACACCAAAACAATCTAGACTGATAAATTATCACTACAGGTAAGAGGAAACTATGTAGTTTGGTTTTGAGGGTGAACTGTATCTTTAAAGAGCTGGAATTAGGGATGCTGTCAGATTTACCGTCACCAAAACTGTTAGCAGAAGGTGGGATTCACACCCTGCAGATTTACACCTCCCCTTGAAATGAAGATCAAGGACTCAAGAAGAAATAACTATGTGTTTGATGTAGCTCTGTTAGGTAATGTGGTTGGAATCTTGTCCAGGATGTTTGTTGCATGTCTTTGCATTCTCTTTTGACATTTACTACCCTTTTCTGACAGAAAAGACAGGGGGAGAGAGTGGAATGACGTGCAAAAAAGGACCATTATTGAACCAGGATCATTGCGGTTATACGTCTTAATATCTTAGACAATAGACACATCATCACTTCCCTTTAAAAAAAGAGTTCATGCCACATATAAAACCCTCAGAGATAAAAATAGATATGGTTTTTGCCAACCTTTGACATGAGCAAAAGATCTACAACAAAAGCTCACTGCATTTCTAATAGCTGCATTGATGACTCCACCCCTGCTAAGCAACATCTTTTCCTTCTCGGACGATAACTTCTCACTGCGCTGCGAATGGACGGATGCCATCAAGACAATTATCAGACCATTATGTGTCATTATATGTTCTGCAGGTACAATAAGAGCTATTTGAAGAAGGCTGACGTCTGAGGGCTGCACAAAAGTCTGGTTTATTACCACAGCGAATGGTTACTGCAGCTCAGAGCCTGCACGCGGCAATTCACATTCACCGGCCTAATGCTCCGTCTGCAGAGGAATCAAACCTGTGATGCTTCAAACCAGCCACCTGTTGCTAAAAGGCGCTCACAAAAGCTAATGTAGTTTATTAGCACAAAGGAGCATCTGAACCTGTCCGAAGGAAAAAGGACTTTATCAGTCCTGATTGAATTTATTAGCGGGAGGGCTGCCTAAATGAGCTCCTCTGTATTCCTAAATGTGTTTTATAGATGAAAGGGCTGAGCTGGAGTGGGTGTGTTGTCTGAATACTGAGGATTCACATAAAATCTGGCAGCAGATGAATGACATGGCTTCTTATTGTTGTACATGTAAAGCTGGCTGTGGAAGGATGTAAGAGCTACCCACATAAATTAATAAATAAATTCTGTTGAAACATGTTTAGTATTTGGCTTTTACCACCCATGTTAAAAACTCGAATCTTTTCGGCCTTTGTGATCCTTTTCAGAAAGAATGCCTTATCAGAAAATAATCCAATGGATACCAGAGTATACAACTAAAACTTTGACTAAACTAGAAATATTGGGTCTCCTAACCAAAAGTTGGATTTACAACCTTGAAGGCAACTGCCCCTGGGAGCCACAACTCCAGGGGTCCCTTGAATCTTAAGGTCGTTTCTATTAAAGCTTTTTTTTTGTTTGTTTGTTTGTTTTTTTTCTGTGGCCAGCTATATTTTTTATCCTTTGCAATGGGAGTGCTGGGTATTTGCGCCGCTCTACAAACACTGGCAGCGCAATAAGGCCTTGGGTGTGGATTTTGCGCTGAGTACTGCAGGTTTTTTTTTTTTTTTTTTTCCAAAAGTTGAAACATGTTCAACTTTGGGTAAAAATGTTGCGTTCATCACTGTCACTTTGGCCATTCAATCACAATAGAGGAGGGACAGACAGCCTATCACAAAGACAAACCGTCAAATTTGACAAGGAAAATTGCTGAATAACAACAATGGAGGAGAAATATATGAATATGCTGTATCTTTCCACTTTCCATGCCTTGTCCTCATCGAAAGCAAGTACTCTACCTTATGCCACATGTTTACCTCTGTGAATATTTAGCACATAGCAACCGCAGGCAGCGAAAGCTTATAAGCGTATAAAATGCTGCGCCTTCAAAGCTCTCTCTCAATGCTTCAAGCTAGGCATTTCCATGAGGAACACCTGGCGTTCTCAGCTGGGAAAAAACTGCCCCTTATGGCTCATTTATACCCAATGACATGGATGAAACCTTCTGTCTGCATCCGTTATGTCTTTTTTGTACTCATTTTCATTTCAACAAATTTTCTTGAAGGAGGACAATAAGGAATCTAGCTATAATGATCCTAAATAAAGGAAAGGGTTGTTTAAAGATTCTTCAATTTTTAGATTTTAATATTGTAATCATGAGTTACACAGTGAGGTACACAATAAAGACTATCTAATAGAAATAGAAAAATTTAAAACCAACACCTGTTTTTGCTTCCATTTTTACAGGGTTTAGTTAAAGATCTAGGACATTTTATGCACTAAATAGACATATTTCTTTTAAGTTTTGGTCATAAATTTGTTATCTGTGTAAGTGAACATTTCTACTTTTCCAAGATAATCCATCCACCTGACAGGTGTGGAACGAACATTCTGTTCACAGGCAACAGCTCTGGTGGACATTCCTGCTTAAAACTTCCCAAGGCACACCTGTGTAGCAAGGATACTGTTTAATTAGCATGTTGATATGCCACACCTGGCAGTGTATGGATCATCTTGGAAAGGAGAGTACTCACTAATGCTGATTTGAACAAATTTGCAGCCATACTTTGAAAGAAATACATCTTTTGAGTGCATAAAACAGTCATAGATCTTTAATTGATACCTGTGAGAAATTGAGAATAAATAATCATGAGCACGTTTAATTGTATTTGGATAACTGTAATATCTGACAAGTTGATTATGCTTTTTTAAAAAAATCTAGAAAACTGATTACCTTGAAAAACATATGTATAACAATTAGTCTCAATTTATATTTAATTTCTATGTAATTTTTAATTCTGCTTAAAGTGTAAGTATATTTACTTAATTTTGTGAAGTTGTTGCAACTTAAAAAAATGAAAAGTGTAATTAAGTCATTCTTCCTACGTTTTGGCAACTTCAGTAAACTGTGCCTTATATCTGTATTCTGCTGGTTGGAAACTAGTCAATCATATTTGTATTTTCTCAAACATGAAATAAAACATAACTTTTAGATCTCCTTACTTCATCATTGCTAAATTCCTCTTTGTAATGATCACGTGAAGTCACACTAACTTGGTTTACAGAAGTTGCTTAGAAAGAAGAGGGTACTTTCATTTGTCACTTTTAAGTTGCAACAACCTCACAAAATTGAGTAAATGCAGCTACATTTTGAGTAAACTTAGCAATTACTTATAAAGTAAACATAAGTTAAGATTAATAGTTATATTTACATTTTTTTTTCAAGGCAGTCAGTTTTATTTTTTATGTGAGATCAACTTATCAGATTTTAATGTGTAGTGTTAATATACACGAAAATATGTATATGTATAACTATAAGTATATTTGAAATATAGAAATTATATGATCATTTCATATTGCAAACTGTATGGCTTTTTATGTGCTCAAGTCCAGTCCTAATCTACAATTGAATATACAGGTAGACAGGCACAAACGAGCAAACGAGGCAGGAAGACAGTCAGGCAGTCAGACAGACAGGGCGCTCCAGAGGTGACCGGGGAATCCTGCTCTCTCCGTGCCGGCAGACAGAGCCTCCTCTTCGGCCACTGCTCCTCCTCCCCTCCCCTCCCCTCCCTTTGCCCTGGTTGCGCGCTGGGGGATCCGACGACGTCACACGAACACACACACACACACACACACACACACACACACACACACACACGCCCTCTCTCGCTCTCTGCCACTCCGTCTCTCTCCTTCTCTCTCTCTCTCCCTCTCCCTCTCCTCTATGCTGCTATTCTGGGAAGTGGCGTTTGGAATAACCCCCGTGTGCGTACGAGTGTGTGTGTGCGTGTGTCTCCTGATTTCACCCTCACACACGCACACATACACACTCACAACACAACCAGACGCACACATTTTACTGTCTGTCTGACTGCAGTAGTGGAGCTCCGGCAGCAGAAATCCGGTCGGAAAGGATTCCTTCCATTTTTACGCGCAACTTTTCCTCCGTCGGCCGCCTCGCCGCGCCGTTTCCACCGCTTTCCTCCTCGACTCTTGTGGATTTCTAACAACCGGGCTGTTTTCCTAAGCGGACAACCAGCGAGGTGTCAAGCCCGCCCGGAATCGGATCCCCTGTCACCGGGGTTGCTTGTTGTCATTTTCGCACGGAGACGCGCAGCCGGAGCGCAGACAGAAGGTAAGTGGAGGGAAAACGAAACCTTACCGGACATATTCTCACATATGTCACAGTGACAGCGGGCTTTTCTGCGCCATGACGGACATTATGGGCTGTTTTCACGCCACTTGATCTTTAGTTTAGCTTATAAGGGCAAGGCTATGCAGGGGGAATACCCCGGGCACGCATTGCATTGCATGCAGATTACCCGGGTTGCGTAATATCCTGAGGAATTTGCAGTAGCCTGCACGGCCAGGCTGGCTGCAAGGCCGGGGGAGAGAAATATAGAGGGAGAGGGAGGGGGGACTGTTCGTGGATATGA
This sequence comes from Plectropomus leopardus, assembly GCF_026936395.1. NCBI lineage: Eukaryota > Metazoa > Chordata > Actinopteri > Perciformes > Serranidae > Plectropomus > Plectropomus leopardus. Next base: position 25,164,705 of record NC_142191.1, read on the forward strand.
AGCTGAGAAAGTGGAAGAGGTGTGATGGTGTGATTTTGCGTCTGGAAGGTCGATTTTCTGCATTTGAGTTGTGCACCAACAAACAAGCTCTGGCCGCATCTGCGTGTTTTGGCTCCTAGAAGTTCACTTGCAAACCCTTAAAATGTCACTAGACTCACCATATAGTGCTCAAAAGTGAGTTTAAGCTGTGACCTTATCTCTCTCCTGTATTTCCTTGTTGCTGCTACAGCATAATCAGAGTGACATGCCTGAGATATTTAAATTCAGGCTCACAGCTACAATGTGTTTTGTGTTCTTCTCAAATATAAAAACTGGAGTACTTTTTCAGAAGGGAGTGACTTTATCTTCATATGCTCATCGTTTGCTTCCTCTGTTTGTGTGTGCATGTATGTGTGTGTCTGTGTATGAGAGAGAGAGTGAGAGAAATGGTGGGTGGTGCGCTGGCTGGTTCCGGGAATGTTCCATGACGTGTTGCCGTCTAGAGAGGGGCCCCGGCCGGGGAGACTCCGACGCACGGCCAGGCCCTGCTCTGTCTCTCTTTCACTTAAAAGAGAGCCTGCTGTTACTCATGTGCTGGAAAATATCTCAGCCTCTCTTCGCTGCTTCATCATATAAGCAAGGCGTGTGTTGTTGCAAGTCATAATCCTGTGATCCGCTACTCATTTCTGCAGGGAAGCTTTCTCTCTGTTTTTTTCCACCTCAGTGAGGTCAGAGGTCAAAGGTCAGGGTCGAGCACTACTTTATGCTTAAGGACAGGACAGCAAGGATGATTGGCAATATGAGGCTTTGAACTGCAGCTGAAGGACACTGCGCTGGCCAGCTGCTGCCAACATGACTGTTTGGTTGTCAGAGCGTTTCTTTGATGTTTAATGTGTCACAGGAAACACAAATAAAGTCCACATTACCAATAAGGAGTAAGGACCATTAAATAGCCAAGAATTGAGTAAATTAAAAAAATAAGTAAATATTTATTACAAATTATGAGAAAGACAAACACCACAAAATTAAACATTAAACATTAGCAAAGCCGAAAAAATAAAATAATATTATTAATAAATGGAATTGTTCATTGCATCTGTATTGTCACATCTGCGTGTGTTTATTGTCTGTGTTGGCAGGCAAAGCAGCTAATTTTAAACTTGGATTGACACTGTAAAGGTGGTATTTTTAGAAACAATGAAAAGCCGCGTGCAAAACAGTGAAATAAAATGGAAGCTGAATTAAAGAGAGAAGCAGCACCGATGGAACGCTTTGTTGCTGTTTAAGGGGAGTATTAACAAAAACCATCCCAGAATGTGTTTGCAGTGTTTGTGAGGTTACAAGCCTGCAGCTGAGGAGTGTGTCTTCTGCTGTCAAGAGACATGCCGTGCACGACTGCGTGCACGTGCACATGTCTGTGGTGACTGTGTGTGTGTGAGAGCGTGTGCGGGGCAATAGACCGACCTACGTACCATCTGTCCCACTGCCACCTCAGATGGCCATTGGGGTGTGCTGCGTAGGAGCGAGCGTCCATGCACACACACACACACACAATCACACACACAAGGGTGGATAAGTGTACGGAGAACATGCATGTGGTGTGAGTTGATTTTCTACACTTAACAGTCAATTAATTTATTACCTAGGCCTTGTAGGAACTTGCATACTACAGCAGCAGCCAGTAGAGCTGAAACAAATACTCTTTAAGTACAACAATCGTTGATTCTGTGCTGCCATGAAGACATGTGTCATCACCGATAGTAATAACTTAAACCAGGGATGACTTTGTGAAGAGTCATGTGAGGTGAACATTCATTGCTCCAAATTTGCGGAGGAACAACAAAAGAAGAGACAGAGTAGAGGACCATTTCAGTTTGGAAATGTGCAAGTTGCTGTGTATACCAGCCTAGTGGGGTTGGTGGTATTAATCTCCAGTATGGCTAGCCTGCTAGCTTGGTAACCATTAATAGACCAAACCTGCCCAAACATGTTCAGCAGTAACACTGTTCTGCGCTGGCTGTGTCATTGTTTTCCTATGGGGATAGCGTGGACACCCAACTAAGCGCAAGTGCTATCCTTGGTGTAGTGTTTGCCACTAGGTTGGGGTGGTATCATGGTATTATGGTATTTAGAAATCCTGAGGGTATGCTTTTCAATACCGTCAACAATACAGGCGTACCTCTTTCTGTTAAACTCATTGTACGTAGTGCACAGCATGCACCAGCAGAGCTAATTCTCCAATCTTTGCTGGTGGTATAGGCAGCTGAGCTTAAAGACATCACGACACATAGAGATCAGTTACAGGAAAGTAAACAGCAACGGTAGAGCGAGACCATAGGGAATAACCACATGTTTTTAAAATACAACTTGGCAAATGAAGGATTTATTTTGACCAAACGGGAGCTTATGATTGTTGGAGCAGCGGACTTACTGACTAGATTACAAACAAAAGTAACCAGCGTTTACGGTTTGGGTGAGTTTTATTTTGTTTCTGTCGACTTTGAATGAAGTGTGTTTTATGATTAGTTAATGAGGCAGTTAAGTGTCATCTGTCTTTCATGACTGCCGCACACTTATACTGTCTTGTATCATATTCCCCAGTGATGGTTCTGGGAACAGGAAAGGAGTCTATTACGTATTTTTTCCTGCATTTAAAAAAACGCAGGCTAATTTTGGTGGTACAGGGTTAGGGGTAGACTGCATGGTGAAATGTTAACAGTCAAATGTGGCTACAAGGTTTATGAACAAACATAGACATTCTTATATAATCACTTTTCAACTAATCATGGGCATGCAACCTGTGATTATTAGGGTTCAGAGTATATATTTAATGTGGCCGATATAAATTGGCCCAAGTGACAGTAAGGTATGCTAGTTTAAATGGCACCTGTTAGTGGGACGTGTGATCTGTCAGGGACAGTGTCATCTTGTCTCTAAGTGTCATAACATTATGACACTAAAAAAAACACTCAAATATTAGATTACATTGGCGTGACAAGAAAATATTAACCCAAGGACCACCTACTAGCTTTTACTGGGTTTCCAAAGACATATAATGATGGTCTTCCTCAGAGGACAGTTTGTTCAGTTGTGAGGTGATAACAGATGGTTGCAAATGGAGGGGGATTGTTGCCTCTGTCTCCGCTTCAAGATGGTGCAGGTTGTGAACATCCTTCTTAAGTTGCTACTGTATGATACATCTTGATTTATTACATCCTTATGGGTGATTCCTTTGAACCTACATTATATATGCTGGAGTAATTTAAGGAACACAATGTCTAAATTGGTTTAAAACAATCATCTGAGGTTTAAATTGCTGCTGTCGAGCCACTCAAAATAGGCAGCAGCCTGTTGTGATTTTGTTAGAGTTAATTATCTGACTTGCTTTTAAATCTGCTTGATTATCAGTGCGTCTTGCTTCTTGAGAATTTCTAGCTGCAGCCGTCTGCATCTGTCTTGCCGCTGGCTGTGCATCAGTTGGTTCACCGCAGATGTGATGCGTTTGCATTTGCTGTCAATTAACATCATAGCATCATAGCTGGAGAATTTGAAATGACTGCAGATGTATGGCATGGTGCGATGAAGTAACACGCCCTGAGACACCAAACACACACACACACACACACACACACACACACACACACACACACACAGAGTTGAGCTTCTTATTAAAATTTTGGGTTGCTGGTGTATATCCTGACATTAAATGTAAAATCGTTAACATCCTGACAGTCTGCTTGTACAGATGACAAGTAAAACCATCAGCTTTAAATACTCTGCTGCCATGGATTTCAATAGTTACATCTGGCGTCAAGTGCTGAAAGAATTATTGAACACATTGGCTTGAGATTATCATGAAAAGCACTGTTTGTCACTGAACATAATATACTAGCTGATTAAAATGTAGTATTGATGATCTAAATATGCAAAATAACTAAAGCTGTCAAATAAATATTGTGGAGTGAAAAGTGCAATACTTACCTCAGATTGTGGAGTAGAGGTACAAGTACATTAATGAATAAATAAATAAATATATTAAAAACCTACTTGAATGAATGTACTTACATTCCCTGACTGCAGGCTCTCCAACTTTTTTTAGGGTGTAAGGAAGTCATTTGAAGACCCAGTTTTGGTCGATTAGCTTGATATCTTTGATGTTTTATAGACTAACCATAAATCACTAATGAAAGGCCAAAAAAAAAACCCCAACATCAACAATAAGAATAATGACAAAATGAAGTACAAGTAATCAGGTGTATGTTTGAACAAGTGTATACACGTTCTATCTTTCTTTAAATTACCAATTTGCCCATTTTAAAAACAGATTTCACACAGAAAACGTTACTCCACTTTGTATTGTGGCTTTATTTGCCTCGTCCCGGCTGTTATTGTATTGTATTAGACACCTTCGAGTGGATTACTACCGACAAATAACAGCTGCATTGCAACATAATGCACCTGCAACACAGGAACACCGTGCTTCTCTGCTGCAAAGTGAATGGGCTTCCTCTGGAGAGCAATGAATTCAGAGCATTAAAAGAGGATTTTAAGCTTCACACTGAACTGATCCACAGTTTATCTCACTGAATGAATTGTGCGGCTTTTGAATGCAACTGCACAGTCTCACCTGTCTGTGTGTGTGTGTGTTTGTTTGTGATCACCTGAGAGCTGTAGAGGAACCTGAGAGCGCTCCGGTGACCGAGGTCCTGACAGCGATGGCTAAATTATTAAGATACACACTCACACACAAAGCTAATGAGTTGGTTGACTGGCTCCTGCTGATAAATAGTTCCTCTGTGGTTTGGTTTTACATAATACCTGCTTGGATATACACACCTGGAGCACAGGAGAGGAGGAGGTGCAGAGGAGAGGGGAAAAGTGGAGAAAAAGAGTTAAGTTAGAGTGCAAGTAAAATACAATAGAAGAGGAAGAAGCGAGGGAGGTGGAGAAAGATGAGATAAGGGATGAGGGAATGAAAGGACAAGAGGGAGGATGAGGATGAGGGAAGGAAATGTAACAGAGACCAGAGTAGAAGACAAGACAGGAAAAATGGAAGTGAGAGAGAAAAGGAGAGGACAGGCAATGAGAGAAGAGAGGATGATGGAGGAGCAGAAGGATGAGGAGAAACAGAGAGCAGGAAGAGGAGAGGCGATAGGATGAGAGGTTTCCAAGCTGTACCAACAGAGGAGTGTGTCTATTCTGTCAGCTGCTGACACACTTTTCATTTGAAGGACTTTGCTCGATAGATTGTGTGTGTGTGTGTGTGTGTGTGTGTGTGTGTGTGTGTGTGTGTGTGTGTGTGTGTGTGATCTCAGCTTGTTGTCCTCAGCTGTACAAAAGGAAACTCCCTCTCCCAGTCCGCTATAACCTCTAAGATGAGGACATTTTTTAAATCCCTCAGCCAGTCAATGATCACCATGCTGACTGTTGCTTCATGTCGGCCGATAGGGTTCCCCAAGAATGACGTTTTTTTTGACGGCCAACCGTTAGCTTGACAGCTAACGTTGTCCTAGTTCCCTCGTTAAAAAGTCTATAAGATTTTTCCACCTGATTTTGCATCATTGCAGAAAATAACCTCTGTGGTGAACAAACGTTTATGATACTTAGACATTTTGTTCAGCAAGATAATTGGCCACCACTTTAATGATTTTTAAAGCCTAAATGAATGCGCCAAAAGTAAAAGTAAGCTGTGTTCAGCGCAGTTCAGCATGATGACGTTCTGTAGTCTCATGTAGCCACTTGTTAGCAACAACCCTTTTTAAAGACATAAAAGCTTCCAAGTTCTCAGCGGGGTATTTACTGACGCATTTTATGTTGTAGAACAAAATGTGAAAGTCTCTTAAGCTTGTGTTAACCACAGACCTTATTTAAGGCTTCTAATCAAAAAAACATTCAACAAACCCATTGACTTTGAGACGAGGGAATCAGAGGTGCTGACATGCTAACTCTTGTTCTATGGCAGCTTTTTAAACGAGATGGAAAGATGCTTGAAAGTAACAGGGTGGTGTGTGTGTGTGTGTGTGTGTGTGTGTGTGTGTGTGTGTGTGTGTGTGTGTGTGTGTGTGTGTGTGTGTGTGTGTGTGTGTGTGTGTGTGTGTGTGTGTTTGACAGGGAATCTGAAACCCAACCTCTCTTTACTCAGAGGGAGGCACTGATGTCAGGTGGGCTGCGTCTGTGTTTGGAGAGAATGAGAGAGAGAGAGAGTGAGAGAGAGAGACCTTTACCCAAACTGGCCTACTTTCTCAACAGCTTGTAATTAGTTTCACTTCATGCATTTATGCATGAGACAGTAGAGCTAAATCAGTGTTTTGTAATCAGAAAATCCCAACTGACACAACCAACAAGCAGTTTTCCTTTTACTGTAGACTGAATGGGTTGTAAATCAAATGCGCTAACTCCTAACAAGCAACATATGGAGTCGAAAACTACTGCAAATATAGCGTTCTTCAGCATGGGTGGTTGTCTGAGCCAAGCCATGAGAAGGGATGCTTTTATACTAGGGCTGCAAATTGTAAGTTCTTATTGATTTATTGGTCAAATTAACGGTTGATTAATCATTTTTTGAAAAAAAAAAAAGAAGTATAATTTTGCTAATCTCAAACAGTACCAAATGTATTTTATCCTCAGTCAAAGCTCACAGTATGATACTCCATATATTTTTTACAGCATTTCATTGCCTATTGATTTATCAATTAAATTTCACATGTTCGATTAAATTCTTAACGGCCGATTAATCGATTATCGATTAATTGTTATCATCCATATTTTATACCATTTGAATATCATAGAAAAAAGATGCTATTTCTAGGGCTGCACCATTATATCGGGGCGTCTTGTATTTCATGTCTCTATCTGCTGGTGGGCCATCACGACAAGAGTATGCATAATATAATATTTATAATATATAATCCAATAATGTATAGTCCACTACAAAAGAGACTTGATGATCACTAAAATTAGGTGGGAAGAGCTGGATATATTGATACCGGTTACTGGCTAAGTGAGTTGTTTTTATACTGGCATAGCAGATATTGGCAAAAAAAAAATCAATAACATGAATCCGTAGCTATTTCCCTTGAAGGTTTTGAGACAACCATGTTTCCTAGAAATGACTTTTTGTAGAGATAAATGCTACTTAAAAACTAAACTTAAAAACTAGAAGAATTTCTTTGACGTATACCTTTTAGTTTGGCCCATATCCTATTCACTAACATGGAGGGTGTGTATTCAGGTTGCTCCTACTTGATAAAAAGCTTTTTAAGGTAAATACTGTTCTATTCAAGATTAAGATGAGAGGACTGATATGAGTTTGATAATTATGCATTCAGAACATGTGAGAGTCCAGACAGACACAGAGAGAAACTTCTCGTCAAAAGACTCCTCTATATGAAGTATCCTGTTAGCTAGCAAGCCAGCCACTAATTAAACGGGGTTTATCTGTTATCTTTGCGATCACAAGCAAAAAACTGGGTCTTGCTGTTTAAGCTAGCTGCTTGATAAGTAAGCTAACTGCCTGGAAACAACTGTGCCTTTGTTCTGTGTTTGTGCCCGTGTTGAAACCATTAGCTATAAGCTGTAAATGTGGCTTTTTGATGGATCTTTTTAGCAGACATTTTAACTTGTCATTCAGAAAAAAAAAACACAGGTGCAGCTAATGTCATTAACAATGTCTCAGTTCCATTAAGTGTCCTAGAAAGCCATGACAGTGAGCCGACATCCACAATGCCAGTAACCTTGAACCAGTTCACCTAAATGGAGTGCACTTTTTACTGTCATTAATTGCACCTGTGCTTTTGCTGCAACGACAAGCCAAAAATATCTGTTGTGAAGGTCTACTTTGAGGAGGGTTAACGTTAGCATTTCCCCCTGGCTCTCTGTATAGGTTTTTAAACAATTTTCAACACTGAACCACTAGCACAGAGGTGAAACTGCTGTCTTCTCGTCTGACTCCTGATAAGGTTAAAGTTTATTCCTTCATGCCAGGAGACTAAAATACAACTTTTCTTTATGGGCAGAAAGTACAAAGGAACAAAGCCAGCAGATAGCAGTCTGGCAAAAACTTGAGTTTTTGTTTGAATATTCAAAAACTTTATCTTAAACTGCTGAGTATCTAATGTGAAGCTCATACACAACCATTTCATGTTTGGTTTTATTAGATTTTTTAAAAATAAACAGCTGAGTAACTTCTCGAACATAGATGACACCATATTCCCAGCAGCTCCGGTATGATTAAAAAAACATGTCAGTCATCTAAAACACCAGAAACCTTCCAACTTTTGATGTCAGTCTCTCTCAATCTACTGCTGCTATTTTGCAGCGATGTTCATCATTCATGCACACCCACAGAAACGAAACCACAACTGAAATACGTTTGACGACACAAAATTGTTTTTTCGGTGTTGATCGAAGCATGAAACTCTCGATTTCTCTCAGTGCAAAAGTCTCACTTTCCTGCTTGCAGTAATTCACTACGTATGTATAAAACCCAGCAGAGTACAATTATACTCCCTTTACTACAGGGGGGATGTCCAGTGGCATTTTGGGAAACATAGGATATCTAACTGACGAATGTGAGGGCGGTTAGGTAGGTGAATCAAAAATGGAAAATGAAAATGAGGTGCACATCAAAGAAGTTTTTTCCCCTTAAAATCTAAAAAAATCTGTTGAAAATTTGATTTTGAAAAATGCCATTTGCACGTAAAACTGTATTTTCTCTGTTACTCTTTCTTTATTATGTTATTGGGTCTTCATTTTTTTTAATTCACTTTAGGGACTGTGACATATACTGTAATCAGCAACTTTTGCCATTTTCTTTCCATTTTTCTCTTATAGTTTTATTTGTAGATTCATTTTCTGAGCTGCCCTTGCTGAAAGAGGACATCTTTTACTGTCAGCTTAAACTGATCTGTTTTAAAAATGGGTGTTATCATTAGAAATGAGGTAATAGGGAATCTTGAATATGCATCACTGTGTTAAACCATCTGACTCTTGTTGGTGTGCCGTTCCCAAGCTCTGCTGCCCACTCTGATATTATCTGCTTCATTGGAGTTAGCACAATTAAAACACATCAGCTACTGCTGTAGGTTTAAGTTGAGTTATTTGCATATCCATACAAAAGATAAGAACACTTCAAAAATATCAGGGGATGAAACGAAATCCAATCTCCGCGGGTGAGACAGAACAGAAACCCCAACGGGCTTTAAAAAAAAAATCCAAAGAAAAAAATGACAAAAGAAAACTGAAAATCGAGATGACAAACGGCTGACACGAGTGATCTGAAACTCTAAGACAGAATCTGTTTTTATTTGTTTATTGTTGGATTCAATGAAGGGTTTGAAATGTCAGTGTCAAACACTCAGAATCCGCTAAGAAAACTACAGAGACTTCTGTGTTTTTAGAAATTTGAGATTACAAACCACAGGATCAGCATGTCACTCCCGTTGTCGTGGAATTTTTTCAAAAACAACTGCTGGTTTTTATTTTCCTGACATAAATTTAAATACCACATTTATATTTATATGCTGAGAGAGACTCATGACCTTTTGACCTTTAAACCTGTCACAAATATGTTCCCAATCCACGTGTTTATTTTTCCACTTCAAGGGCAAAAGTATGTGGATGCCTGAACAGTACACCCATGTACGATTGTTGAACATCTCATTCTAAAACCAGACTTCACTGGGCTGCAGTAACAGCCTTTACTCTTTTAGGAAGACTTTCCAGATGTTGAACCTGGCTGCAGAGATTGACAAGAGCATTAGTGAGGTCTAACACTGATGTTGGTTATCAGGTCTGGCTCACAGAGTTCCAGTTCATCCCACTGGTGTTGGATGAGACCAGGACAATCAACTTCTTCCACAACAAACTTTGAAAACCATTTCTTTATGCACCTGGCTTTTTGTACGGGGCATTTTTAGGTTGAACTGTGAAAAGGTTTTTCCCAGACTGTTTTCACAAAGTTAGTGGAAACTATTTTATAAAATATATGCTGTTTGGGAAATAACTTTGATTCAAACAGTTCCCAGGTAACCTTCAGAGACTCCATGGAGTTACTGGTCATATCCAAGAAATATAACTTTTACACATTTTTCACAGGTTAGTACAGAATAAACAAACAGGATATAACATGTTGACTGAGCTTTAGAAGTGCAGTCAGGGGTTTGAATGCCGATTACAAACTACCGTCGTAGTTTGTAATCTGCTGATTGTCGTCTTTTAGGTGTGTTCATGCACAACTTTTTGGCCGAGACACAAGTGACATAAGGCAACGCATCATTCAGCTTTGTCACAGCTCGTTCTTAGATGAAGATTTGGTGTATCCGGGCCTGAACAATATATTAAAACGGACAGATGTGAGAATGATAACTGCCTGCCAGAAAGTAAATAAGTGTATTTCCTTTAATGTCAAACTATTGCTTTAAGGTTTCTTGAACTGGATCTAAAGGAAATGCATGTTTTTCATGCATGCACTTTGTGTACTTTGGCCAAAGTACACAAATGGCATCCATTTTGGCCACATAGTGTAGCTCTTGGTCAAACACTGTCATATATTCTCATGCTGGTCCATAGAATATCAGTGTTTTTTTTTTTTTTTTATCCAAAAATTGCATATGCATCAATGATTTTGTCCTGAAAAGGTTAATAAAAACCATGATGAGACCATGATATAACACTTTTTGTTATGATGATAAAACACTTATAACGCATTTTGGGATATGCCAGGACTCAGCATGACTCCAGTCCAAGAGGCAGCCATGTTGTTTGCACATGGTCTTAAAGTAACGCACAGTGTGTTTACAACAGTGGAGTTAAATAAAAGGACATAAGCGCGTCTTTATCATCTTTTATGTCTCTCTTTCTCCCTCAGGGGCTGTGGCCAGTTTGTCGACTTGCTTAACTTGACCAGAGGAAAAACACTTACACAAGGTAGGACCAACAACACTAATAACTGTGTATGTGTGTGGTGGTTATAGCTCGCAGTCTCACACAACATAGTAACTCAGATGTAAAGATACATGATGCTGATTTATGGAAAAATGGAGGATGGATATATTAGTCAGTCTGAGTGAAATTTGTAGAACCTGAGCCAAAAGTTTGGTAGCATAAATTAAATTTTAGCTGCAAATAAAAGAAGTCAGCAAACTGGAATGATTGACAAAATTTTTCAGAAAAACTGTTGCAAAAGTAAAATTGCCTCAAGTGAATCCCTTGGGAGACATTGGATTGACATTTTGTTTTTTTTTTAAAATTTGTGAAAGCAGAGAAAGACACATTTACTCTAAGCTATGAGAACAAACTCCTGAGTGGAGTAGATAGTGGAGAAAATTGTGGAAAAAAGGGCCGTCTTTGTAATAATACCCATCATTAGGCTTTAAAATGGCCGATCCTTTTGTCATGAGAGAGAAAGAGAGGCTCACACAGAGAAACAGACGGTAAGACAAGGAGAGAGTTGAGCTGTATTCATTTAACCAGAATTACTCTTGCTGTTTTCTCCTGGCTGGTTGCCGAGGCAACCGGCCAGCTTCGTTACCAGAGGTGTGACCTCGACTGGGAGTGTAAATGGAAAAAACTCACTTTAATGGTCCTGCTGACTGCCATCATGTAAAGTTTCTCTACTCCTGACTGCTTCGCATGTTTTAACTCCACCCCAGAAATGAGTGAAATCTGCTCTGTACACACCAGGAGTCATCAGGAGTGGTGCGGTTGTTTAGAGTTGTCTTGTGTTGGAAGATCTAATTTGGTTTTGCAGTTAAATGCTGAAGGCAGAGAAATTGTTGTGATGCCAGCTGTAGTAAAATAGATCCAAGAACAAGGACAGAATGAGATGCACTTTAGTGTTGCTTTGACAAACTGTGATGAGATACACAGTTCTGCCAGCTGTTTTAACAACGACAGGAGTCAACAGGACAAAAAGTCTTATTGTCTTAAGGTAATACTTTTCACCTTATAATGTCAAAGTAACGCCAATTTTTATTTTAACATTAAAGCATTTCATGATCTAACAAGTTGTTGTTACGACAAGAATTCAGTGTGTTGACAGACATGAATAACCTGTTTAAAGTCATGTTTTTGGAGTATCCCGTTTATGTGTTTGAGCATGACCACACAATATTCTGTTTTTTGTAAGCCCTAGTGTCCTAGCTGGAATACTCATTGACACAATACTCAATGCTCATGTAAACACCATATCCCAAATATGATCATAACTGAGATAAGCCTCGTAAATGGGTTATCCATGTCCATGTAAGCATACTCATGGTTTCTAGATATAACAGAAAAATCTGGAATATAGTAAAATATCCTGTTATAACATGAAAAATATAAATGAATCAAATATTGTTTTTTTGTCATGGTGGCAGCAATGTGTTGTGGTACAGTAGGCCTTTGTATGGAAACTAGAATTACTGGCGTGCATGACAGCACATACGTGTATTTTTTTTCATTGCAACACAATGCGTCACTTTACTGGGGAGTGCGAAAAATTCATGCCATGATCACGAGAAAACATCACGTGGAGGTGACAACATAGTTATTGTGGGATCATGAGAAGAAATGGCTTTTCACAGTCATCTAACTTTATTGTTCTCTTAATCATTAATAAATCCTTAGAAAGTTTATATCTTGATCAAGACAAAAAAAAAAGATCTCAGTGTTTGACAAGAGATTCAGCTAAAATCTTGCTTTCCACCTCTTTTGATTTGTTACTTTTTCTAAAACAACACCCCTTACAAAAACAAAAAGTGATTTAATTTCATTCTGTCAGAATGAAATCACTTAAATAATCTGTTAAATCGTGACACTGGTGAGTGACCATAGTCCCTGATGCAGATTTCATTCCAAAGCTTATATAGTTCCCACCAGTCATTTTTTCCTCTTTAAAAATAAGCTTTTTTTTTTTTTTTTTTGAAAAGTACATAGAGACCTAACAGGAGGCCAACAAAAGCATAAGCTTCATTTTCATTGTACATTATAAAAACGATAAGCTACAATGGGGAGGTCAAAGGTCAGAGAGACCTAAACATCTTGAAAACAGATATTTGAAAGCATGACCTCCCCCCCACAATGATCACAATGGATCATGTAGGTGAGGATGGACATATTTCCATTTTGAATCACAAGTCAGAAGAATATTAGAGAAAGGAGAAGAGGTGGAATAAGGTGCTGATTAAGGATAGATTGAGAGAAATTGACTGTCACAGAAAAGAAAAGATTTTGGGATTAAATATGAAGAAGGCCTTTTGCAATGGCTGTTATGTGTACTTAAAAAACAACACATGGATGCAAGAAGACAGTGATGTTGAAGCGTAAAGTCAGGCCTTTTGCTATCTGTTCTTTTTTAAATGTGTGATTGATGCAGATTGGTGGATAGAAGAAGCAGCTTATTGTGTGTATGTGTGTGTGTGTGTGTGTGTGTGTGTGTGTGTTTGTGTGTGTGTGTGTGTGTGTGTGTGTGTGTTTGTGTGCGTGTGCCAGTGGTGTCACTTCCTCTTCCTGTGAAACAGGCTACTTCATATTTAGGACGAGATGAACGATGTCATTCAAACACCGTCTGTCTTTCTCTCTCTATATGTGCTCGTATCCGCCACTTAGTGTGTGTATGTGTGTGTGCGTGTGTGTGTATGTGTATGTGTATATGTATGTGGTTGACTCAGACAGTGCACAGAAATAGATCATGTAAAGCATAGATTACTATCTGCACCTCAAAGAACAAATATGTAGTGTTTAAACTTCATAGTGTCATCTCTGTAAAACACACACCCTCGCTCTCTCTCACACACACACACACACACAACAGAAAACATGCACAGGATGTGCATCACCGCTTGCAGACTGCACATGCTAGACATGCACATACTGTGTGTGTGTGTGTGTGTGTGTTTATGTATGTATATACACTTTACTTTAGCACTTTTTCAAGGTCTTTTTCATGTTTGTTTTTTACTTTTTGGGCCATGTCTTGTTGGGATGCTCATTACCTTCTCCACATGTTTTTGGAGGAATTTTTCTCAGGTTTTAAATTCTTAGGATCAGGAGGTCGTTGTTGTCATGGTTCCAGTAATAAACAAGTGGATAATGTTAGGGGATGATCATGATCATGGTTCTAGAAAAAATGTTTCCTGCTTTGCTTCCGTCAGAATTACTGTAGCAGCCAGAGGATGCTGTCACTTTGATATAAACAAATGTGTTCTTCGAGGGCACTTATTTGATTGACTGATGCTGCTCTCTTGGGTGGACAGTCTCCTCCACACACATCCATATCTTTTGAATTTGCACACCAAAAAAATTGAGTAAAAGAACCAGAAAATGATGAAATGTGTGTAGCAGCAAAGTGTTGCAAACACCTTCAGTCTGCTTTTCATAGATTCCCCAAGTCTGTGAAACTGTACTGGAGAGATGAACACCATTCTTCCAAATTCTTCCCTAATTTATTTTTTTGATGATGGTAGAGAGTGTTGTCATGGCAAAAGTGATCCCAAAATTCCTGTAGGGAAGCAGTTTTGTTACACCAGAATGGTTGGTTTTCCAGCTTCTAAACAACCTAAAACCAAAAAAAAACTTGATAACATCTGACAGATAAGAAGACAGAGACATAACCAAACTGCTGGGCCGCAACAAGATCGAAATACTGACTAAATGAACCACTTGACTCTAAAAAAAGCAGGAATACAATTGAATGAAGGGAAATAACAAGAAATAAGAGAGGGAGATAGAGAGAGATGGAGCACCAAGTGGATGCGGGCACCATGGTAACCACAGAGTCAGTACATTGAGAGATACACTGAAAAGGAAAAACCAGTAATGGACAGTTAGCCAATGAGAGTTTCACGTCAGTCTCTGATTACTGATTGGCTAAAACAAACCAGGAAGTGAACAGTATCACACTTAGACACACACACACACACACACACACACACACACAAGCACAGATTCATTCACTCTTGCTCCCACACAATATGTTCAAATAAACAAAAGTAGAAAAAAAGGCAGAACTTGGAGAGGAAAGACTATTTTCTGTATTTTCTGTTGCCATGGCAACTGCAGCTTGGTACAATGGATGCAAGTTGTGCCCTTGACAGCAACACATTGAGAGGGAGTTTTACACACAAATGCACAAGCAGAGAATGATGATCAAGTGTATTGACAAACAGCTGTGTCCAAATGAATGGCCTCTGGGTGAGCATTTCCCCCATAGTCTAAATGTGTGTGTGTGTGTGTGTGTGTGTGTGTGTGTGTGTGTGTGTGTGTGCAGGCCACAAGTGAGATAACAGAGTGACAAAATTTGAATAGCATTATGGGATATGACTGTTGCCGAGACAACAGCAGTTAGTTTGGTTCCCATTTCCTTCAGGTAACCAGAAGTCCACTGGCCTCTTTGTTTGTGCATTCAAATCGCATGAAAAGTAGTGTATGTGCATGCATGTGTGTGTGCACATGTGTGTGTGTGTGTGTGTGTGTGTGTGTGTGTGTGAGAGAGAGACAGAGAGAGAGAGAGTAGGGGTGTGTCTGAGTACAGTTCGGTACAATGAGGAGCTTTGGTTTCGCTTCCGCATCGTTCCTCATGCAAATGACAGCGTTGTTGCTTCTGCAGACTGCACACTTCCTGTACGTGCTCTATGTGTGTGTACGCGTGTGTGTGAAACAGAGAGACTGTACTGCACATAAGTGGTTCAGTGTGTGAATTTCTGCATTGACATTTGCATTGGTGTGTGCATGTTTAACGTATGTCAGTGTTCTGTGTGTGTGTCTGTGTGCTTTTACATCCTTGTAAGCTGACTGTATCTGTTGTATTTTGTGTAAATATAAAAGTAAAAAAATGGAAACAGAAATACCAGTACCACAGAATCTACAGCCATACCAGCCTCGCTCTCTTCCCATTCATAATAAAACATAATAAACATTAGTAAAAAGGTAATAACCAGTAATGAATAGTACTAAACTGCAATAACTATAACCAAAGTAAAACATTCATTAACTGTAGTAACTGTGATTAACATTAGATAAACAGTGATAGACATAGGTTAACAGTAGTATATCACAATAAACATTAATAAACATTA
This sequence comes from Plectropomus leopardus, assembly GCF_026936395.1. Lineage (NCBI taxonomy): Eukaryota > Metazoa > Chordata > Actinopteri > Perciformes > Serranidae > Plectropomus > Plectropomus leopardus. Next base: position 25,180,742 of record NC_142191.1, read on the forward strand.
GTAAAACATTAATACATTGTTAAAAAATGAATACCACAGTAATAACCACTGGTAAATCAATAATACATTTTAATAATCTGTAATAAATATTAGCGAAAATAGTAATAAATTGTAAAACAATGAACTGTAATAAACATTAACCCTTTGAAACCTGAGCAAACTGCTTTGATTTCTTTAAAAATAAACATGAGGATAAGGCAATGAGAAACTTAGCCATGGCCCAAAAATAAGCAAGTGACAGTCACTAGAAAATTACAAGAAAACTACCTGAAACTAATCAACAAAAAAAGAAAGAAAAAGTGCTTAAAATTGAAAAAATGTAATTTTAAAAATTAACTATAAAAATGAAGTTTTGTGGTTTTTTTCCCAACAGGGAAAAAGAAAACCTATGTCAATCCAGGTTTCAAATGGTTAATCACACAGAAATAACCATTCGTATAACAGTAATACATTGTCATAAACAGAACTTTACATCAGTAAAACAGCAATTAACAACAAAAACACAGAAGTAAACAGAAGCAGCACTATCAGTGAGTGGTCACAGCATTGCTCAGTAGGATGACGCGGTGACCCATCAGCTGAAGAACCATTCAGAGAAAGACCGGATGTTTGTGGGAGGAGAGATGGAGTGATGAATAGAGAGACGACAAGGTCAAGAGGGGGGAGGAGGGATTGTAATTAGGCATCATCATCATCATCCCCCTCCTCCGTGCTTTCTGCCTCCCTTCATCCCTCAGCATCATCTTTCCCTTACTCCTCATCTCTCTTTTCTTTTTACTTTATTTTGTCTCTCATTTTGCACCCTTTTTTTCTCCTCCACTATGCCTAATCCCTTTAAATTGACCTTTTCCTTATTTTTTGATTTCTTTTTTCTTTCATCTCTAATCCATTTTCTTCCTCCCTTTACTCTGTTTTCTTATTTCTTCTTTTCCACCCTTTTCTTGTTGCGCTGTCTTTCATCTCTTCTCGTCTTTCCTCCCCTTTCAGCATCCCTCACTCTATCCTCCTTTCTTATTGACTTTTTGTTATCTTTCATTGTATCTCTTCCCTCCATTGTCCCCCTCCTTCCTCTAGTCTTTCTCACCTCATTCGGTCTTTCCTTTTCCCTCAGTCACCCCTTCTTTCATATCCCTCCGTCATTCTCCTTCTGTACCACTCCTTTCTCTCTTTTCCTTCTCTCTTTCTTTGCTTCCTGCTTTCCTCATCTGCCATCTTCTTACCTCTTTCTCCCTCTCCTCCATCCATCCTCCTTCTTTTCCCCCTACACTCCCTTCGCTCCATCATCGCGCCCTTCCTCTTCACCTCGCTCCCCCGTGTGTTGCTTCCCCCTGCCTTCATCTTTTCATCACTCTCCCCATCCCTCCACAATCTCCTCTGCCAGGGAGGAACAGGTGGCTCGCCTCTGCTGTGCCACTTGGTGGCTTCCTGCCCGAAACACAGAGAGAGAGAGAGAGGGGGAGGGAGGGAGAGAGAGAAAGAGATTGTGGCCCATGTCAGTGCCCTGGCGCTGCGGCTCGTGCCATGTGATGGACGGAAGGAGGAGGGGCAGGAGGAAGTGGAAGAGGAGGATGGGAGGTGGAGTTGGGCTGAAGGCTGTGATTTTGTAGACTGAGGGAGAGAAAGAGAGCAGCAGGTGCTTCAGTTTGAAGCACTTTTACAGACGCACACATGCACTTAAAGATAAGAGCTACCAAGATATTTCTGTGCCCACACCAGCATGACATCATTTCCTGTTCTCGCACTGGAAATCAACAGAGTAAAGAGCCGGTGGTGAGTGTCTCACCCTGCGGCTCCAGCTGTTTTTTTGTTTGTTTTTTTTTGTTTTGTTTTTTTAACCAAGCAAGATTAGGGAAAGTCGTTCAATGATTTCAGGTCAAGTTCAGGTTGCTTTATTTGTAGGAAGATTTGGTTTGCGCAAGGCATCCAATAACATACAACATACAGGATGAAACCTGACAAGAAGATTAAATATGGAATGATTCAAGTGCCCCAGTGCTAATCAAAATAGTTAAATATGTAATACATACCAATAGAATACTAAAATACTGCCAGTGTGATGGCAGCTGGAACAAGACGTTTTTTTTGTAGAGCATCATTTTACACCTCAGGACGAAAAACATCTGTCCAGAGAGGAGAAGCTGAAAGTCGTTGTGAAAAGGGTGCAGCTTGTTATTTAAAATGGTGTTGGCTGGCCGCCGTAACTGTCTAGCATACAGGGACGCCGTGGTCAGCTGGGGCTCACCGATAAGCTTAATTAACCATTTTTGAATTTGGTTAAGAGAGATTCTGTTCTTTGCGGAGAGACTTCCAAACTATTACACCGAGGAAAAAGATATGAATCAATTCAATGAAAGCACAATAAAATAAGCTCATCATTGTTTACCCAATTTACCTTCTCTCCACTTCCTCTCCTGCCCTTTCCTCTCCTTCTCTCTTCTTTCTCCTCTTTTCCAGCTCTCTTTGCTCCCTCCTGATGGCTCTTTGACTTGATATGCATTTGGCAGCGTGCACTCAGCCTCAGTAGCAACAAGAGCTCCATGTCATCCAAGTGCATCCCTCCCAAATAACGTGTTCAGTGCTACAGTACGAATGCTTTTTCCAACATCCTTTCTCTCATCTCCTCCGCTCTATTTTTATTCTCTTCCTCTAATCTTAATCTCATGCTGCAGTTTCAAATTTTGACATATTTGGAAAAACGGGGTATTGGGCTGGTTCCTGCAGCTGCTAGGATTAGCCGCTGCTACACTGGCTACCAATCTCTGGAGCTAACTCCATATGCATGGCATTAAGACTGATTAGCTCCGCGCTAGCTCACTCATACTCAGGGTATTAAGGCTTAAAAGCTAGCGCAGTTGGCTAGCACCTTGCGCCTCCCGTCCGTCATTCGCGGGGGGATTACCGCATGCTAGCGGCGGTGAGTGCTGAGAGTGGCCTAGCAGGCTAAAAATTAGCGCTTCAAAGAGGGAAATAAATCTGGCGCGACCTGAAAACACGTCCCTGCTGAATCACTTTGATGTGTGTCTTCTCTGTAGTCACAAGTGTTTAAGCGTGGAGAAATGTAGGTTGTACACATAATACCTGGATAAGGGTGGGGAAAGTCTAATGGCTGCCCCTCCTGCACTGCTCTCAGAGAGACACCTTTCAGTGAGACACCTTTCAGTGAGACACCTTTCAGTGAGACATTAGCCAGCACAAAAGAGCTGTGACTTTATTGGGCTGTTCCCAGTTTGACTGTCTGGACCAATAAGGATGTTAACTGAAGAAAAAGACCTTTGCATGGCATTTAGTTGATTTTTTCACCTTATTTTTCCTTAAGTCGTAAGATTTCATGCTCCTCTTCACACTTTATCTTGTTAAACCCTTTTGACCCGGCAGCGGATAAACGTTTACATCCATCGTGTTTTAGAATATATAGTTTCTTTGTAGTCACATTCAAAGCCTGTTTGAAGCATTGTCAATTGTCGCATTTGAGTCTGGACAGACATGGGTGTGAACTGTAACTGACACTTGACTGGTTTGCGGAGGCAAATAAATTGAAGTTGGTAATTTTAGTTTTATATATATTTAAAGTTTATGCAGAAGTATGTATTTGTGTTTTGTTTTTTTTTGAATGTCAAGTCAAGTCAAGTCAGTTTTATTTATATAGCCCATTATCACAAAACAAGGTTTGCCTCAGAGGGCTTTACAGTGTACGACATCCCTCTGCCCTTAGACCCTCACATCACCCAAGGAAAAACTCCCCAAAAAGAACCCCTGTAACGGGGAAAAAAAAAAAAAAAGAGGAAGAAACCTCAAAAAAGAGGAAGAAACCTCACGTACTGAACATACAGTTTTCCCTCAGGACTGGTTTGAGAGATTTATTTAGACATGGTCACAGTTTGACACATATATATGTATATGTATATCCAAGAAATCAATATTAATTTACAGTTACAGGCTAACGCTCGCTGCCTCTCCTGGTTTACACATACTGCTTTTAATTGTACGATACATTGCAAGTTGGTCGGTGTGTAACTGGATTGTCTTTGTGTCTAAACTTTTAGCGAAAATGTTTTTCATGCAAAACTGTCACAGTCGATTACCGCCAACGTAACTCAGAGCTCTCCGGTTTTCCCACAAACTCACACTGGATTGTGCTTTTGTCTGTCCATCTTTTGAAATCCATCCTCTGTCACACACACGTCCAAATGAAGACGTTTCGTGTCAAACTTGTATTTTTCAGTCTAACATTTGAGAAGTGTGATTCTGCTTGTTGTGACAGATGTGACATGAGTGAAGTTTGCGTGTGGATTATGTTGAAATATATTTTTTTACCAATAAAATAACTAAAATATGTCACTGTGATAAAATATCAAGCCAGAAATGTGAAATTTCCCCAAAATGAGTGGAATTCTTCTCTTCCTCTCCTCTTTTTTAACTGCTGTCAAACTTAAACTTTTCCCCTCTTACTCTCCATCTCTCACTCCCTCACTCCTTTCATCTGCCTTTCCATCCCTCCATCCCTTCGCCTCCTGTTTCATCCTTCATCACTCTGATCCCCCTCTCTCCTCCCTCGTCCTCTTCAAAGCTCTGTCTATCTGTCTCTGGATTCAGTCCTCCCCTCCCTTTCATCCCCCTCTCCTCTCCTCCCTTCTCTGCTCTCATCTCCTCTCCTCTGTTCCAATCCTGTCTCAACTCGTATCTTCCCAGTTTGTCTCCTCTCTGATGTTCTCCTCTTTCCTTTCTGTCCGTGTCCTCCTCTACTCCTCTTTTTTTTTTGCTGTTTCCTTTCTTCTTTTGCTTGTCTTGCCCTCTTCCTTTTCTTTTCTTCCTTCTCTACTCGTCTCCTCTCATTCTTACTTCCTCTCTGTGTCCTCTTCTCCTCTTTGTCATCTTTTCTCTTCTTTTTTCCTTTCCTCCTCCCATCCAGCCTCCTAATTTGTCCTCCCCTCCCCCTTCTTGTAAGCTTTCCTTTTGTCTATCCTCCTTTCCTCTCCTGTCCTGTCTTTTTATTTATCCTTCCTCTTCCCTCCTTGTCTAAGCTCTTCCCTCCTCCTTCTTTTTATATATCCTACTCCCTTTTTCATCCCTCTCTCTCTTTTTTAACCTATCCCCTCCTCTATTGATCTTATCTCCTCTTTTTCCTCGTTTTTTGTCTTCTTGACTCCTCTTTTTCTTCCTCTCACTCCATTTCCTCTCCTCTCATTTACGCCTTTCTTTACTTCCTCTCTGCTCCCCTTCCTCCCTCTCCTCTCCTCTTTTCTTCTCTCGTCTTTTTAATTTTAACTCCTCTTCAAGCTTTCCTCTTATTTTGCTTTCATCCTTCTCTTTTCCCGTTTCTCTCTGTCCTCCTCACTTTTCTCATCTTATATCCTGCTCCATTTCCCTTTCTCCACTCCTGCTCTCTCGTCTCCTTTCTTGTCCCTCTTCCTCTCCTCCTCTTTTCATCTCCCTCTTTTTCTCTCCTTTCATCCATCCTCCAAATGTGTCTTCCCATCCTTTCTCTCTTGCAAGCTTTTGTTTTGCCTCTCCTTCTTCCTTTTACTCCTCCCTTTCTCCCCCTTTATTCTTTTCCCAACTTTTGCCCTCCCTTCTTCCCTCCCAAATCTCATCTCTCTTGTTTTAACTGCTTCTCCTTCTTTCTTCTTTTCTCCTCTTCTCCTGTTGTTTCCTCTCCTTTTCTTTGGTTCATCAGTTCCCCTCACTTCTTTCCTGCACCCCTCCTCTCTCTTTTAATCTCATCTCTTCTCTTCTCCTGTCCTCCTCTTCCACCCTTTCGTCTTCCTCCCTCTCCTCATCTTCTTTCATCTCGATGTGCTAAAAGAAACCCAAAAAATTCAAAACAGATCCTCCTTTTCCTCTCTCGGCTGTCAGCGGTACGATCTCTCTCTCTCCCTCTCCCTCTCTGTCTCCCTCTTCAGCTTCAGTCTTTTAACTGAGGAATTAAAAGACACTTAGATATTTTCACTGTTTGTTTTGAAAGGATCTGTACCTGATGTGTGTTTCCGTGCTGTGACACACAAACACACACTAACGGTGTCGGTGACAGGATTTGGCTGACAACTCAGTGATATTAGACCTCTCTGTTAACTTAAACTACATAGGAGGATCAGACGCAGCTGTCAGCCATCTGTGTGTCTGTGTGTGTGTCTGTGTGTGTGTCTGTGTGTGTCTGTGTGTGTGTCTGTGTGTGTGTCTGTGTGTGTGTCTGTGTGTGTGTGATCTCTTGTTAGAATGCCTCAGTGTCATCAGTAAATTTTTTGCTCTGTCCTCCATCTATCTAATTCCCACTGGATATAAAACGTTCAGCTGAGGGCCAGAAATATCTATGCAAATATATTCAGATAAGTCTTGTTTCAAAAAAATTTAAATACGGAGAAGTTCCTTCCAAAATCGTGATTGTTGGCATGAAAGTAAAGCACATTACAGGGGAGTGTTAGAGTTATGAGTCATTTTAAGGTATTTAATTTCAGAATATCCCAAAAATGTATCACGATTTGTAAAATACTGACAGGAAGAAAGGTGTCTTATCTGCTTTTAGGACCTTAAAAGGTATTAAGGCATGTTAAAGTTGCATGGAATTGGCCTTTGGATCATTATTAACCTCCTTTTGACGTCCGTCTACATAAAACTTAAGGATGAGTGGAGACTCACGAGTTCAACCACAGGGCTTTGGAATATAACAAGGTTTAGTAAACTGACAGCTGTGACTCATGATCCTGCGCATGCTGCAGGTAAGATGAAAGTTTGAGGTAGAGGAATTTGCAGGTTTTATATGATATGTATGATATAGGAGTTAAGAGTTACACTTTAGAATTTGTCAAAAATACATTTTTTAATGGAATTCAGGTGATGATTTTAAAGCTTTAAAAAAAAAGCTTTTTCTGATATTTTATCCACCTACAGTGTGTCAGTGAGACTATAAGCTATATAACTATAACTATAAGAAAAACCTCCAGTATATAGCAAAAACACCAGCAAAAAACTACAGCCTCAAAAATGACCATAAAGTTGAAGAAGCACACCTATAACATAACATTTGAAGTCAGGATTTATTTTAGTTTGGTGGAGCTTATAAATGGGCTGTAATTAAGGACTATTTTCATTATTAATTAGTTTGTCTTTTATGTCAGTAATAGCTGATTCACAGTACTGTGCAAAAGTCTTATGCCACTTTGAACTTTAGCAAGGTTATAATGACCATACGTATTTATTTCTCAGTAGTCTCTTTACCAAAATACAACCAGTATACAGTATAAAAAATGCAAATATTTCAGAGTAAAACAACCTCATCGGGCTTAAGTTGCAAATATTTACTGTGACCTCCATTTCCACTTAGCATGTCTTGAACTCTCTGAGGCAGGCAATGTGAGATTTACAATACTAATCCTCTGGTGTGTTTACACCAGGTAGCATTCAGGACATGTCCAAAGCTCAATATTGATTGTTTGAGCTACCTTTTGTTATGGTTGTATGATTCTATGTTTCACACTAAATACTGACTTCAGTCAGAAGAAGCCATTTTGTTTTGACGTTTTCTGCTGTTTTAAAACATTGTACATGTTCTCTGTAGTCTTTGTATCTTCATACAGAGACTAAGCAATACATTTATATATTATGTCCTCATTACAACTTTTCTAAAACAAAAAATCTATGGTGGCTGAAGATTTTTGCACAGTACTGTATGTTGCATCTATAAAATGACAGGAGATCGTAAAAAACATGCATTATGAGTTCCCAGAGTTTTCTTTCTCCGCCAACAGTCCAAAACCGAAAAATATTTAGAGTTGGGGTGATCTGAAAATCACCTGCAGCTCGCTCCTATCTGTCCAAAGCCCCTCCCATAAAACCACCACTGGCATATGCATGTGCTTCACAGTAATCTAGTGCGTCCTTAACATTGATTTACTTAATCCTTATTCATTGTACAGTTGCATACAGCTCTTTCGCTCAGTTCGTCCTTGCCTCTCTCTCTTTCTCTTTTTATCATACGACAAATGAGACAAGAATTAGCTCGCTAGCCACCAGACTACGCCTCCTCCTGAGGAGAGGGGCAGCAGCTCCAGAGATGGACCCCCCCAGCGTCGTCTGTCACAGTGGGCTGTTGGCCAGTGGTAACACTGGGTGTTAACAGCAACAACGGAAAGTTGCTGCTGTTACAGTCGAGGCTGTCCGGTCCCCCAGAGCCGGGGTTTGCACTGGCAGGACTTTGGTTCTTGCGACCGCTTACTGGGCTCCATCTCTGGAGCTGCTGCTTGCTGTCCTTCTGGCGAAGGACATAATGTGATTCAAAGTTGTAGCTAACGTTAGGTACTTAAAAGATGACTTTGAAGCTGTAGCCATGAGCTTATGGCTCCAGTTAGAAAGCAAAAACTATTAGCAGCATTTCCACATCTGAAACACTTTGCCAATATTAGCGCAGGTTTTATTTTGTTTATTGTCAGACCCCCTTTCCAACTGTAACTTTTTACCAACTTTTTGATCACTTTGTTTCTTTTCATGGGTTGCTTTGCAGTATAGGCACACTGTAAAATTGAATTTTACTTTAAAAGATATAAGAAACTGATTGCCTTGAAAAATGGAAGTAAATATAAGTCATAAATTATGTTGACTTTATATCTAATTGTTAAGTTTACTTAAACTTTATTTATTTCTTTTTTTAGTTTTTAGTTTGCAACTTAAAAATGACAAGTTTTAGCAACTAAACAAAGTTTATTGTGCTGTATATCTTTTGTTTGCTGGTTGCTAACCAGTCAATCACATTTGTATATTCTTAACAAAGCAGAAGTCGCAGATCTCCACACTTCATCACTGGCTAAATCCTCTTTGTCATGATCAAGTTAGGTCAGACTTAGAAGAAACAAGGTCATATCACTTGTCATTTTTCATTTGCAACAACTCCTCAAAAGAAGGTAAATGCAGCTAAATTTGAAGTAAACTGAACAATTAGATATAAAATAAACATAGATTAAGATTAATAGTTATATTTACCTTTCCTTTTCAAGACAATCAGTTTCAGAGATTATTTTAAGTATTAGTTTTTTGTTACAAAAGCTGGAATCACAACTTTCTCTGCATGAGTTTGTGCCATTGAATCAGGCTGTGACCACATTGATGTGCACGTAGATCTTTATGTGTAGATCAGCTAATGAAATGACCTGTGATTGGCCAAAGTTTCCTATGATGGCGTAGACTTTCTAAAGCCCGAAACAGAGCCAGGAGTCTAGTTTTAATATACAATACAATTTACTGGTTAAATTGTACATGTATGCAATAGTGTTGCTATATTGAGGTATTACAACACTACAGAGAAGAACATTTTCCTTCTAACATCTGTCCTCTCTTAAATAAATACATTCAGGCCTCCTGTCTGTTTCTCCACAGCTGGATGTCTTGTCTCTTACTGTTCAGCATGCAGGCATTTTACAGTTTCACAACTTTTTTGTATTTTCAAGTCAGAAATCAGCAGCTTTTGACAGCTTGGTGTCTTTATTTTGCTGCTTAAATTGTTAGCCTGTTGACACCGATGGTTTGTAGAGTTACAGAGTTTGCAGATATACAGAGTTGGATATACAGTGCATGCCCTTTTTTTAGGTATATATGAACAGATGTGTAGAAACGAGTACTGCATATAAACACACGTCAAAATGAAGCCCAAACAACATATAGACGTGCATGTGTGCATATGTACTGTAAATGCACACACATATTCCACACACAGAGGCATGCGTGCTGTACATGAACCCAGTCGCAGTTGGTTTGCACCCTCCTCACCAAACCAAACACTGTAATTTATCTCCATCTCTCTCTCAGTCCGACCTCAGGCTGTTAAAGGTTTCCCGTTGGGTTTGTGGTGGGCAGAAATGTCAGAGCTGTGGATTCCAGCGCCGGGCAGAGAGGCTGCTGTGTGGTGGCTGATTGCTATGCTATATGTGTTATGTTTCTGTCCGTGGGGTGCTGCTTTTTTAGGCAGCGTGTGTGTGTATGTTAAAGTGAAGTGTTCTTGAGCCTGATGATCTGATCTGACCTGAGATGAAGCTTTTCCACCTGGGACGTTAACTTTGGGATGGATGCTTCTTACTAATGTCAGAGACGTCACCAAAAGCAATAAACAAAAAAGTTTTTAAGTAGAGTACATGAGAGCAGGGAAAAAAATAGACATTATTTTTTATCTATTAGTTTTATTTCTCTGCCCTCTTAAGTTTTATATGCCCGTAGCAAAACAATAAAGCTCATAGTGAAACTGGAGGCTAGTTCACCACTTCACAACATTTAAAATTTGGACATCTGTGATTAGAGTGGCTGCCCGCGCTTCTGTGTTGGAAAAAAAAAGATTTGGCGTATACTAAAAACAGAGGGGGTCAAGTTGTTTCACGGTTGTGTGGATTGATTGATTTGTAGAAATCAAAGGCAACTGGTCCCACGACGAGTGACGGACAACTAAAATGCTCCGGAAAGCCCTCACTAAGCGCTGGTGGTGTGGATTACTCTCAAACACAGAGGATGTGACATCATGTCCAGATGTTTCCAGCAGGAGTTCAGAATCGTAGAGCCAAGGCTTCCTTCACAAGCTGCCATTTTGCTCTCAGCAATCGTACAGGGAGGAATCCATAATGGCGGGGGAAACTCAGAGAACATTTTCTCTCTACTGGAATAGATAAATAAAGCAGAATGCAATGCATGTGATGTATGTTTCTCCTACAGTATTTTAGCTGATTTCCATTTCCCTTATCTGTAACAGCTTATCCTAATCACAGTCAGCCAGTCCTCAGCTGATATTGGGCGAGAGGCTGGGTACACCCTGGACAGACCACCAGCCTATCACAGGGCTGACACATCGAGACAGACAACCGTTTACCGTCACCTTTACACATACGGCCAATTTAGATTGCTCAGTTAACCTAACCTGCCGACACGTTCTCATCCCATGTCGTCACATACTGCCGTTTTGCAGTGTGCATCGTCGTCTATATGTTACACACTAGGTATCCTTCTGCATCTGCTGTTGTTGTCAACACAAGCACATACTGCAATGACGCTGCACGTGGTTATGTTTAGGCAACATAAGCACATGGCAACAACCAGCATGACGTCAACAAACAGACATGTTGGCATGGATGGTTAGGATTAGGGGAAGGAGGCAAATGGCAAGATGCCCTATAGGCACCCTTGCACTTCGAATATTACGTCCTTACTGGCAGCATTCCAACTTGATGCCATCCTCCAGCTATCATGCACACGCAACAGGTTCCTTCCGGCCACGTTTCCAAGTGACGCTGCCCATCCTTGTATTATGTGGACACGGCAGGTGCCGTCCACTTGCATATAATTGCGCTGTGACCAGTTCTGTCCGGTCGCATTCTCAGCTGTCACCACCCAGCAGCATATCACATGGACATTAAAGGTGGCCTTTGGTGTCAGGATGTTGTGCCTAAAGCATTGACAAAGTGACGGTATTTGACAACTTTGGAATGATAACAGGCTGAACCTGCATTTCTTTGGGCTGTTGGAGTACACTAACACAAGGAGAACATGCAAACTGCACACAGAAGGGCCCTGACGGACCGTTTGAACCAGCATTCTCTTGCTGTGAGGCAACCGCTGCACCACCATGACGCCATGTTAAATGATTTAACTCAAAAAAAAACTTGCTTGACTGTCGAGTAGGAGTGCAACTAACAATTAATCTGCAGATTAACAAATAATCTCATCACAATTTTCCAGATCTCTAAGATAAATCTTCAGATTGCGTCTTTTGTTCAACCTACAGCTCAAAACCCAAAGACTCTTCATTTACTATCATTCATGACAAAGAAAAGCAGCAAATTTTCACATTTAAGAAGCTGGAAAAGCAATTGTTGAACATTTCTTCATGAAAAAGACTGCAAAGATTATTGATCATTCCATCATCTAATCGAGTAATTGTTGCAGTTCTTCTGTCAGTATCAGGGAGAATCTTGAAAATTTCCATGGCTTTCAAAATGTATTCTACTGAGTCTGATGTCTTTAGCACCCTTACCTTGCAGGTTCATGGCGCTCCTTTGAGAGTCTCCCATCACTTTTTGCCTCTACATAGGAAAAGGTTAAAGTAATTCTGGAAAATGTAGAAAAAAGATTAACTTACCTCACATTCTTTCTGAAGGCTACAGTAATTCATACACGCCTCTCCACCCAGGATCCCACTAAACTCAGAGCTGTTTTCCCGACTTTTTTTTGGCCTGCTTGTTGTCGTTCATGTTTATTTTGGTACAAGAACACGCGACAGTTTGCGTTCTCACTGGATTTACGGGATTGTCTATTACTGCCAGAGCTCCAGTGGTCACTGACCAGTGGTTTAGTGTGTTGTCTGGCGCTTTTACATACATAATGTGCACGTTAGTGAAACTGATCATTGAAGATTTAGGAGAGTTTGCTGAACTGTGGGCAGAAGCTTCAAATTAAGAGATTCAGGTTTAATATTTGAAGGGATGCTGGTTTGAAATTCAGGATCAGGAACCGTAGAATTTGGTGTTACAGGAAAGCTGCTAGGTGGATCTGTACAACTGAATGTCAACTTTTTCTGCCCTGATAAAAATAGAAGTTTGAAAAAAAGTTGTCTGTTAACACAAATCTGTAACTTTAACAGTTAATTGTATTTGGCCTCTCAGGAAAGGATGCTTCTCCATCTTTTTGTCTTTCTTCTTCCCTTCTCTGCACTTTCATCCTCCTTTTTTCTCTCCGTATGTCCTCTCCTCTCCTCCTGTTTCTCAGATGCTGCTCAGGGCCAGAAGAGTTATATTTAGCTCTTCTCTCCTCCTCCTTCTCTCCCTCTGTTTCAGTGTTTTGCCCCTGCAAAGATGGCTTCATTAGCCATAGACCTCAGCATGAAAACACACACACACACACACACACACACACACACACACACACACACTGGGGTATGGAAGGGGATAGAGTCTGTTACATAAGAGCCTCTCTTATATAATTTGATGCATATTTGATGCTGAATGGCGCAGTGGCAATGCAGAAAGCTGTGAGGTGTGTGTGTGTGTGTGTGTGTGTGTGTGTGTGTGTGTGTGTGTGTGTGTGTGTGTGTGTGTGTGTGTGTGTGCGTGTGCGTGTGCGTAGAGGAGGAAAGCCAGATTTTTATAGTTTGGCCTCTCCTTGCCCTCCCTGAGCTGTTGCGTCACAGGGAATGCTAAAGGTGAACGGGCAGTCAGAACTAGAAGAGAGTGTGTGTGTGTGTGTATGCACGCGCGTGCATGTGTGTGTGTGTGTGTGCAAGTTTGTGTGTGTACTGGATCAACAAAATACTGAAATGTCTTCTAACATTTCAGTATTTTTTAAAACGTCTGCTTCTCTTTTATCTCCATTTCCTCCTCCTCCATCAATAAAAACTTAATAACAGGAATCAATGAAAGTTAATGGCTTTTACCTGGATTCACCTCATCTGTGCATCTCACCTGCACACTCAGGTGTCTGCACACTCAGGGTTCAACTTTATGCTGATTTGCAGAGCTGCAGCTGCATTTATTTTAAAGGTAGTAGTCCGCAGCATATGGCATGCTAGTTTTGTGTTGCAGACATCACTTTTCAGATGAACCTCTTTAAAGGAGCACTGCAGCAGTTTAGTATTTCACTTCTATAAAGTTGGTGGACTTAAAAGGAATTGTGTAATATAAATTAGTAGAGCCTGAAACGCCCTGACTTTTGGTCGAGCCCCTAAAACTCTGGATGCTACATCTACCATAACATTTTTTCGAACTTTGGAAATCTCCCTCCATAGCCATTATGGAACTTTCTTCCATGGGCTGAGTAGTACTCTCTGTGACGAATAAACAGAACATGATGTGTAAGAAATGCTCATTTCACCTCTTTTCATGTTCTTTTTTTTTTCCATCAACAAAAAGTTGTTTGTTTTATGCTGCCTTCAAGTCATATGGGCAATATCACATCTAAGAGTACACATGAACAAGTCACAAAGGGTACATACTGTATGTTGACATAGTACAATTTCTTTATTTATTTGCTTGTGATGCATGATCATTTATTAGTGACTTTAGTCTGTATGTAATATATCTGTATATGTATGTATGCAATGTATGTAAATATGGTTATTGTATGATGGGACGGCTCTGGCTCAATAAGAAGAGTGGGTCATCCTCTAATCAGAGGGTTGGCAGGTTGATGACCGGCTCCTCCAGTCAGCATGTTGAAGTATCTTTGGGCAAGGCATTGAACCCCCAAATTGCCTCTGATGGCTGTTACATCAGAGTGTGTGAGTGTATGAATGGCTTAAGAATAGTAGCCTCAGCCATCAGTGTAAAAATGTGTGTATGAATGAGTGAATGTGACTCATAGTGTGAAAGCGCTCTGAATGGTTAAATGACAAGAACAGCGCTATACAGTTGCAGGTTAATTTACCATTTACCAGGTCCATTTCATTCTCAAGCCCCACATTTATGATGTAGAAATTATGTCAAACTTCAAAACTTTTTTATGTTTACTCGCTGGGCATAGCCATGGCCACAGGTATTATGTTTTGGGGTTGTCCGTCCATCCATTTGGATTTAGTATTTTAAGTGAATGAACTGGTCTAAACATAGCCACTTTATTTGGGTCTATGTTCTGCTTTCCAAAAAGGAGCAGCAGTGGCAGTTAACAGCTCATAGAAGCCGGCTTGGCACTTAGAGGTCACGGGTTTATTCCCAGTCTGCCCCATAGTGCTGTTAGCTCTCAGCTGTACAAAGCTGTGGTTATACTGGGCAGCTCCCAGGTGGGATTGTATGGAATTCCCCTCTCGGAAAAATAAGGCCAAAATAAAAAAGCATTCCCACACTTTTCTTAATGAAGCATTCCCGGCATTCTTCAAGTTTTCCGGATGGTTGGATCCCAAATCCTCGTTCTGGTGGTAAACAACCTGTTATGTTTTTTTTGTCGGGAAGCAGAGGGTGATTCGTCAGCTTACTAGCACTCTTTTATTTGTTTGTTTTTTCCTTCTTTAATTTCCTGCGAGGGGAAGTAAGTCACAGTGAGGTTGGATTCTGGCAAACAGAAGCAGCTGAAATGGAAAAAAAATGAGCCTCCAAAAGACATCTAAACTTCTAACAATGAAAAAGAAAAAAAGATGTGAGAAGAATCCCACAACAATTGGTATGACAACTCAAGTCACTTTAGTAGGATGTCCATATATGATGTAGATGTATTTAAATCATAAGGAAAAGAGTAGATTCCCTTTATTAAGGTAAGATTTGGCAGATAAAGTAGTGTTTTATTTGCTACATTTCATGCTCAACTATTCCTTAAACTGATTGATTGTTTGATGTGATGTTTTCATGTTGCTTGTTAAGTCCAAAATGAAAAAGATTAAACTCACAAAGACATACAACAGAAAAAACAAACAAACAAAAGTCTCACATTTAGGAAAACCTCTGTCTATCCTTCTATATGCCTTTACTCATCCCATTGAAGCAAAATGTATACAAAAACACACTATGTTGTTGCTGTGTGTGACTGTGTGTGTGACTGTGTGTGTCTGTGTGTGTGTGTGTGTGACATGTTGACACAGTTGACAGTCGTGTGCATCCAGCCATGTCCTGACCTGACCATCAGATACCATCAAACAGCCAGCTAGTCGCGCTATCTGCGCTAATTTCCTGTCGCTAACAGGAGGCTGCCCTTCTGGTGACATTGGTGTAACGTTGGAATCCTTCCCCCCTGCCAGCCCTTCCACCCCCTCCACCCGGTGCAGTCGCTGCCAGATAATGAGGTTGCGTAACAGTTAAACTCTTCCCTGTGTTGTTAATATCGATTAGCCCGCTCCGTCTGACGTACGACAGACACACACAGGGCGCTCAGTTGCCAGTCCATCAGCTGGCAGATCAATCAGAGACTAATGAGATAAACGAGCTCACTAATTAGTTAACGAACCGCTGGCTGACTGACTGACACAAGCACACACAGAGCCAGCCTGGCAGCTTCTCTTCCTGTCAGCTCAGGGGAACAGAGAGCAAGAGTTCCTCGACAAAATGCAGTCCTGTATGTCCAGTTTGATCTCTGAATTAACAAAGACAAAGTCAGAGAATTCAAAACATGTTCATTTTCTCTTTAATGTGACGTTCTATTGCCTGTGATAGTGTCTAACAATATCATGACAGCAAATTCCTCCAAAGTGACCGACAGATTTAGGTTAGTTCGTCTCAGTCAGCTGTGACTGACAGCTCTGCCCCTCTAACCCTGACACACTGCTATTTATCATAGACCTCATATGCGTGTGTGTGTGTGCGTGTGTGTGTGTGTGTGTGTGTGTGTGAGTGTGTGTTTGTGCTGGCATAGTTTGCGTGTAACACTAAACTGGATACCCCTGATGTCTCTGGGACCAAAGTGTGCTTCTGTGAAAGGGACACATAGCTGGAGCGTCCTAAGGGACAGCCTCCGAATAATTTTAGCTTGGCGGGGCAAGCCTGGGCTGGACGACACACAGAGAGACAAATAGACAGACACAAACAGACACATGGCTGAAAAGACGGAAAGTAAGAACACAAAGAACACAAACAGATCTTACAACAGTCTGACGCGCAAAACTTTAAAATATTGAGTGTCAAAACAAGCAAGAAATTTCACCTTCCCCTCTCTCCTCTCCGTATTTCTTCTCTGTTTGTTTACCTTTGGGATCTGTTATGGCACCATGTCACAGGTGTTACTTTCCTGATACAGGAACAACAATATGTGGCATGATTTGAGTTTGATGTTATGTAATAACAGGCGAGGATAACCTTTGTGTTTTTGAGGTTTGGCTCGTTAACTTTAATGAACAGAAGTTTGGGGTAAACACTGTGGGGATTTTTTGTAATCGGGTTTTTGGATCTGCTGCGTTTTCCACTGAGAGTTTATGGTAACCTTTAAGAGCTGACGTCAGCTGTACCTGTGTTGCTGGCCGCTGCTCTGTGTGTGTGTGCGCGCGCGCGCGCGTGTGTGTGTGTGTGTGTGTGTGTGTGTGTGTGTGTGTTGGAGAGGCAGGCAGCAGTCTCTTTAATGAGGGTCAAGGGTTTGTTCTCAGTCTTCATGTTCTGGGAAGGCTTCTTGGTGTGTGTGTGTGTGTGTGTGTGTGTGTATCACCCTTTTCATGAGTGGGAAGCCCCCCACACACACCGCAAGACTTCTAATAATGCACACTGCTTTTTCGAGTAAGCCGAGTCCACTGTGTGTCTCTGTGCAAGTGTGTGTGCGCACATTGTACCACCCCCAGGGGGCGGCAGGTGCCAGGGGCAACATGAAACCGTGCAGAGTGACATGGTGAGAGAGAGTAAGAGAGGGTGTGAAGTGATGAGAGAGAGAGGAAAGGTAAGAGAATGAGAGACATGGACAAAAGTATCTGGATGCCCAAACCTGACCGCAGGGATTCACTTCCATTCAACACTGATGCTGGTGATCAAGTCTGGCTCACAGTCGGCATTGCAGTTCATCCTAAAAGGTGTCGGATCACATTTAGGTCATGGCTTCGTGCAGACCAGTCAGGCTCTTCCACACCAAATTTGGATAAGCATTTCTTTGTGTAGGGGGCATTAAGGACCTTCCCCAATCTGTTGACACAAAGTGGGAAGCACACTGTTGTCTAATATGGTGCTGAAAGTATGAAAAACAGACAGGGGTGTCACACATACTGTTGGCCACATAGTGTAGAGAGTTTGACAGCATGACAGACAAAGATAAAGTCAGAGATAGTGGAGGAGAGAGGAAGAGAGAGAAAGACAGGGAAGCAGAGATAGACAAATAGACGGAGATAGTTTGGAATTAGGGACAGCTGGGCTTTGTGTGTGTGTGTGTGTGTGTGTGTGTGTGTGTGTGTGTGTGTGTGTGTGTGTGTGTGTGTTAGTATAGTGTGTTTGTTGGCATGGCTTGGTTGCATAACACTGTACTGGGTCCCCCTGTGGCTTACAGGCTAAAGTGGTCCCTCTCTCCTCCTCTCTCTCTCAATTAAATTCAATGAACTTTATCGACACAATGTTTTAAAAAATGAAAACACCAAAGCAGAGGAGCAGAGAAACAGAGTGACATACTTGGGAGATAGGCAATCCATAAGAGTTAACTCATGAAATATACCTGCAATTTATAGCACAATATTGGTCCAAACTTTGAGGAATGCAACATGAAATTCGTCATATTATTATTAATCCCTTGAAACCTGGATGGACATCAGTTTTTTTCTTGAGATGCATTCAAGTATTTAAACCTTTAAAACCTGAGCCAAAAGGTGTAATTCCCTTAAAAAACATTGGAAGGCAATGAGCAAAAATAAAAAAAATCGAACAGCAACTATAATTATTATTATTAGAATTATATATTTGTAATATGTTACAGAAGATATATATATATATATGTGTATATATATATATATATATATATATATATATATATATATATATATATATATATATGTGTATATATGTTGTTTTTTTTCAACCTTAGCAATTTTTTCTTGGTCATGTCCTTGTTTGTATTTGGTTTTACTTTCCTTTTTTTCTGATTTTTAGGTTAGTTTTAATTTATTTGTTGCTATTTTTGGGTCATTAAATATTAAGTTACTCATTGCCCTCTTCCCATGTTTTTTGAAAAACATTAAGTTGATTTTCTTGAGTTTCAAAGGGATAAATTGCTTATTTCTCAATAGAGAATAGCCAGCAGTCAAGTTGACAGGCAGGACAGACTCATATGCATTATAAAAAGAGACATCTCCCCATCTCAAAGTTTTGCCAGGGTCCCGTGGGTATTGCATAGAAAAACACCTTGTTTTATTACCATGCCGTGTTTCCCATGGTGTTTTGCTGCAGGGAAATTCTGCTGTGGAAAGAACAGCCCTCACATTTTCTCTGCTCCACTTCCAAAGCTACTGGTTGTCTATAGAGTCGTGTGTGTGTGTGTGTGTGCACACGCGCATTATTTTATAGGCAAGCTCGCAGGCTCACAGTTGTGTGCAGCCATGCGTTTTAAGTGTTGGTATGCTGTGTTTGTGTGTGCTTATACTTGTGTCTGTGTTTAAAGTCCACATGTGGGCAGTTGCATGCAGGCGCTCTCAGTTTTTTGCATGCAGGTATACTGTATGTGTGTACATTAATGTGTGTGTGAGTGCTTGTGTGAGCTTGTCAGTTAACCAATGAAATGCTACTTTACAATTAGTAAGACTCTTACTTTTGTTTGGTATGTTAAATTCAAGAGCAGTGGGTGTAAGAGAGAGGGCATGTGCAGACTAGACAACTGTTGGCATGGTGGATGTCGGACTGTAGTTCATACCACTTGCTAGTTTCTCATAATGCTGCAGGAATTCATGTGGATAAATGACACTTGACATCATGTGTATATAGGACCTAAGAGGGGACAAAATAATGTATTATCGATAATGTTTGTGATTAATTGATTGATTAATTGGAAATGGAATGCCAAAAACAGAATTCTACACAAATTTAGCCTCACTGGCTCTTGCTAGCAGAAAGTTCTTATTGGCTAAATCCACCGACAAATGGTTGTTCAATGTAAAAGATGCATAAATAACTGTCCTGTGTTGAGGACATCATGTCACATCACTCATAGGAAAGACTGAAACCAAGGCTCGAGATCTCGTCACGCAACCACCAGACTTACCAAGGCTTTGGGCAGGAGGACAAAAGGGAGAGGAGGAGAGAAAACACTGACAGAGAAGCATTTAAAGAGGAAAAATATTGCAGTATAGGAAAAGAAAAGAAAAGGCAAAAAAAAAACGTTAAAGAAGAAATGAAGAGAGAAAGAAAAGGAAGACATTTCAAGGGTAGAGGATGAGAGAGTGACATAGTAAAATACGCAAAGAAAGAGCCGAGACAAAGGGAGACAGAAATAAAACACTTTTTGGGAGACAGAAAGTAAAACGGCAGAGAGACAAAGACGGAGACAGTGCGCGGCTGGGGACGAGGAAGAGATGCTTCTAGCCATATTTAATCATCAAATATTAATGCAATAAAGATGGAATACAGGAAATTAATATTCCCCATTAACAAAGAAGGAGAGCGAGTGGGGCTTCAAAAGACAAACGGCCTCCATTTAGCGGTTTGATAGCGGGATCCAAATCAGGTTACGCTCTGCATCCTCCATCTTAACCTGAACACTACATATCCATCGCTCTCACCTGCATCTCCCCCGTTTTACTCTGTTATTGTTTTGCTTGCAGTCTGAAACCATCAGTTGTTGGTTTTGTTGCTCATTGCAGCGGTGTTTCAGTGCGGTCAGGATGGTGACGTTTTCCTCGGATGAGATCTTAATTCTGAGGGCGATGCTGTTTTTGTTGTTAAGGTTGTTGTTTTACTGACCGAGTTCCTATTCCCCTGTTTACTCCACGCACACCAGAAACCGATACAAAAACAATGAAGGTATTGCTACCTGTTGAGCAGGAAATAGAAAGCAAAAACTAGATGTTGAAATAATTCTAATTTGCATAAACTCAGTGACCTTTAAGGACCTCAGTAACAATTTATGGTAGCACTTTCTGGCAATTAAGTCAAACATTAAAGTGATAAACTCTCATTTTAGTTACATTATCTTTCAGTAGTGAAAAATTAGACGTTAAAGGTTGAACAGGTAAATTGATTATTATTTGGTGTCCCTAGACACCAGAGGTAAATCATTTAATGTGGATGGTCCAGTTTTACTTCTGTTTATAGGACTAAATTCCTGTTCCATTCCTATAAACATTGCTCACTGGGCACAAATGCGAAAAAACGCTCTTTTGGGCCCATAGAGCATGTGCACCTGAGTCCCTGTACAGCTGAGCTGGTTGAGAGCAGGCACATCCAAGGCCACTCCTGGCGAGATGGTTGAGTTCCTGTTCTTCACTGAGAGTTTCTGTCACTTGTATTTGTGAAAAGCTGTAAGATGATGCTGAGGTTTACTGTTCATAATCTGCTTTAAGAGAGTAATTACAGCTGTGCAGGACTGTAAAATTTCAGTGCTTAGAAAAGTTAAGACACAGGCTATTTTGTCGACATTCAACAACATATTCTGTTTGTCTCATGTTGAGTTCACATCATATTTTACAGACCATAAACACCAGAATCACAGCAGGAAAACAACAGGCATATAATCCTGTTGGATGTTCAAGGAGGAGATATAAATCTCTGCTCCTGCTATTGATCAGATATTTGTCACAAACTTAAAATAAAATCCAATATTGAAGCTAATGGGATTGATTCAGCTTAATTTAAATGAGCCACATTGTCTCCAGAATTCATTTATTATCTTTCATAACTTGTCAAGGACCTAGTATAGATATGCAACATGGTAAAAATAGGTAATTTAGCTTTAATTTCTATGGTGTGATTGAAATAATGTGTGTTTGTTCCCGCGTTCTTTAAACATTATTTGTCAGTTATTCCCATTTTGCCAACATGACTTGAGCACTTCATGACATAACAACGTTAGATCCAGAGGGGAGTGGAAGCCTTATGGGAGCTGTAGTTTGCTGGATGTTAACAGTAATGACAACATCTTGTTAAAGCGATGATGTGTTCGTATCCATACTAACTCTGACAGTTGATGTTTTCCTTCTTCCTTGATCTCTCCTTCCCTTCCCTCTCGCTCTGTCCTCGTGGAGAGCGATCCTAACAAGGGGGATTATATATTTTCAGACTGAGAGCAATCCAGATATGATCAAGTATTTATGTAAGCTGCACTCTCACGGCTCAGATACATACAGAGCCCTCAACTCAACAGCTGTTTCATAACCAGCAGTCGCTACTCTCTCTCCCTCTTTCTCTCTCTCTTTCTCTCTCTCTCTCTCTCTCTCTCTGACTGTGTGGACACTTACGAAATAGCTTATAGTCAACGATAAAGTACTGAATTATAAATGTCCATGGTAATGCTTAGGAGAGAACAGACATCTATCCAGCCTTGAAGTATGAAGAGGTATGAGTCCATATGATGGTTCTCAACTTCAAATCCATTGATTGTTAGCCACTTAATTAAAGTATATGTGATAATATAGAATAATTTAAAGGTAAAAACAGTTTTGTATCAGATGACATTAAACAATGGAGTCACTATTTATTGATAGCAGCCTGCACATGTGCATAATTCATACATCTGTGTGTGTGGCTATACATAATACATAATATATACATCAGTGTTAAACCAGGCGCAGGCTGAGCAATGCTGAGGTTTGCAAATATACTGCATTGTGACACACACACACACACACGCACACACACACACACACAAACACACACACACACACACAAACACACACACACACAGTAAGCACATATCAGTACTGACCTGAGTTTGGCCCACTGTGCATGCATAATTAAATGATTCATATGAAATTCATATCAAATGCATTGATATTTAGTATTCTCAATGCACAACAGGACCGGCCCCAGTGTTAGTTAAATACACACACAACAGAGAGAGATGCTGGTGCATACACACACAGTTTTATACTGATCCATAGGTGGTGGTAATGTGTCAAGAAACACAAATGCCTAAAAAACGGCAGTGAAGAAGAAGACTGCAATCTGGTAAACATGGAAACTGTTGTCTTCTTGTTTTTTCTGTGTTCTAGTAACATTAATTAATGTAGTGTATTTATACAGTGCAGTATATATATATATATATATGTGCGTGTGTGTGTGTATATATGTATGTATATGTGTATATGTATATATATATATATATATATATATATATATTTATATATATAATTTGGTTCTTTAAACACCACTCTCTCACAGCGCAGAGTGTACTTAGGGCAGAGACATAGAGCACCAGGCAAAATGCATGTGCAACTTAGCTGTTTATTTCGGTGTGTTTCAGAGTTTGCTTTTCGTCCATTGATCCCTATCCATCGATTTGATTTGATCAGCTCTGATTGGATTGACTGATTAATTATCTACCCCACGACTGAAACTCCACAAACTGCTGTAGTGGAAAAAATATATTCATTAAGACTTCTGCCAGTTCACAGGCCTTGCAAATAACTCAGAATTTAGAGAGGGGGCACAGAGTGATTACAGAGGGACATAAGCTCGCACAGGCACACACACACACGAGTCAGCTACCACCACACATAGAAACACTGAAATGAAACAGTGACATTGAAGTTAAAGCGCTGATTTCAGCTTTATTTTGAGAGTGTTTCGACTTACGTTGAATGAACAGCCCCTTTATATATAGACCCTAGTAGGGGACAAAAAGTAAGTGGACAAGTTCTTGGGTGTTAGATGCTTTTCTGCAGACAGTGAAAGACACCTTGTATCACTCTGGTGTTGCTCTCTAAGGCTCACTTCCTGCTGGCTCCAGGGTCTTTTTGCCCTTAGTCTTGTCTTGACTGTCTACTTACAGTCAAGAATATAGTATGTAACAATATGGGTATTAAAACTCGTAGCAGTCCAATTTTAGAATAATTATCCCACTACGTTGCCATTAAATTAGCTCAACTGTTTTGTATGATTAACCAATCCCTTTTGGGTTGATTAGAAATGTTAAGATTATTTTATTTTTATATGTATATGTGTGGTAAAATACAGCAGTTTAAAACATATACTGTACACTAAATATAAAACAGACTGTATAAACACTAAACTACACACATGCACACGTATATGCATAGACTTCACTCCATAAAAGGTTTAAAGTCACAATGCATGTGGAGACAAGTTTTTTTCTCATACATGTTGTGCATATATAGTATGTTTACATCCAGTATATGCATGTCCTTGAAAAAGAGCCGTATGTGTTGGCCCGGCGACTCCCCCCCAGCCGTGGCCCTTCCATCTATTTCTGGCTCTGCGTCACGCCTGGGCTTTACTCCTGTGGCAAGAGGAGTGTTTCTCTAGGGCTCCCACTCTGCTTTACACACACATACACATACACACACACATACACATACACACACACACACACACACACACACACTTACACATACACACACCTTCCGACAGACACACTCACACACATGCCTGACTGGTGAGCGAGTGAGCACACTCAGATGTAAACACACAGAGTGACGGACGGACTGAAGAGCGGATGGATGAATGGATGGCTGCTGACGAACTGGACATAATGGGAGTTTAAACTTGAGTGTGTGTGTGTGTGTGTGTGTGAATGTGTGTGTTAAACAGAGGGAGAGAGGAGAAAGTGTGTGTGAGAGGGTCTGCCGGTCGGTGTGTCTGTTACCGTGGCGATGGAAGGAGGGAGTGTGAACACAGAGGAATGCTTTCGGTGATAGAGAGGGAGAGCCGGCCAGGTTGGTTTACAGTCTATCTATCTATCTATCTATCTATCTATCTATCTATCTATCTATCTATCTATATATATATCTATATATCTATCTGTACATACATACATACATCTGTACATCTGTCTATACTTGAACTTTTCTTTCTTCCTTGTGATGCTTTCCTTTTCGAGTTTGTAAAGGGTTCTTTCCTGTGTGTCTGTGTGTATGTGTGTTTGTGTGTTTGTGTCTGTTGCAACCAAGCAGGGGGGATGTCCTCGTCCGCCGTTGTCGTGGCAATGCAGCAGCCGTGAATGACAGCGTGTGTTTTGTGTGTGTGTGTGTGTGTGTGTGTGTGTGTGTGTGTGTGTGTGTGTGTGTGTGTGAGAGAGAGAGCGAGAGATAGAGAGAGAGAGACAAAGGTAGCTGTGACATATCTATCTACTGAAACTCTCATCCCTCAGCACCCTCTACTCTCTCCCAGGGTGCTGTTGTTAATTTACACACACACACACACACACACACACACACACACACTGGACAGCTGACTGTCTCACACAGTGGTGTCAGTTCCCTCCATTAACTGAGGGGTGCCACCGCAACAGACACACATACACACACAGGGTGTTGCTTGTCTTCTCTTGAGAACAGTGATTTACAAGAAAACAGGTTGAGCAGTGTATTGTGTGTGTGTGTGTGTGTGTGTGTGTGTGTGTGTGTGTGTGTGTTTGCATTTATGTTTTATGTCTCCCTTGCTGCCTGGACACACACAAACACACAGCCATTTGTCTGTCAGAGTAAAGAAGTGTGATTACAGTGACCTTGAGAGCGATTCCTTGTCATCTTTTTGTCCCTCTCTTCTCTGTCTTGATGCCATGTGTTTTTATGATGTACTTTTTTGTGCTTTTGTTGTTCTCCACTTTTACTTTTTTTTATCTATCTCCCTCTCTTCATACCTTCTTAAATTTAAGTCTTTATCTTTGGCCACTTTTGCACTTTGCTTCTCCTCACTCCCATTCCTCTCCTCTTCCTTTTCTCATTTCTTTCTTTCCCTTTTTATAATTTTTCATTTCACCTCATCTCCTCATTTTCTCTCTGGTGTTTTAGCTCACTGTAAACTGTGTGCATGGTATAACTTTGAATTTGATTTTGAAATGTACCCAATCAAGTTCCAGGTCATTTTTGTCTTTAAATGCTTTATAATTAGGCTTTATTCACATGCTTCTTGGATGGTTGCATATCCTAAGCTGGGAAGTCGTTTGTCCGACTTTAGTGCATTCATGAACTTTAAAATTGCAATGTGGAAACACAGGGATGCTGCAAAGATGGTGTGTTGTATTTTACTACTCAGGGCATTCCCAGCTGGTCAAAAACATCTTTTGAAGTTGATATTTAGGTTGTGTGTAGTTGTGTTGTTAAGTAATTAAAATCAAATGTCTTCCAAAAATCTCATGCCATTGACATTTTGATGTAGGATATCTTCATATAGTAATCTGCAACAAAACCCACCATCTTTAAAATGTCTTAATTTTTCTATTCACACAACGCAAAATTTTAATGTCATTAGATATTCAATATATCATAGACTTGATTTTTTTAAAAATTATAACCATAATTTAATATCTGTCTGACGTAAGAGTCCAACATCTTTCTGACATCATTTTGACATCTTGTGCCAGTTGGGTTTAAAAACACAAGAGTCTGAAGCTTTTTTATAACAAAGTAATTTTGTCTCAGACTTGTCGCTGCATCAGTACAAAACTACTTAACTATTACTTTACGTTACTTAGGCTGATAAATAACTTTTCTAGCTAGTCAAAATCACTCTACGTGGAGAGCAACCAACTATTACAACCTAATACCATATAACAAATTACACAAAAATTGACGTGCAATATGTATATTAATATGTATATTAATATAAGTTTTACACCATCAACCAGGGTTCTGAAGTCAACACCCACCAAGCACCAGATGCAGTAGATTTTCCGTTTGGCAAGTAAATCCTTAAAGGCTATCTGCCACACCGGCAGTGAAATGTTTGTACCAAAATAGTCATGTAGGAAGAAAATATGCTTAAAGTCCCTATTGTGTTTTGGTGTCATTTACAGGCACGCTGCTGCTGCTCCTCCACTGTCTGTCAGGCATTTTATTATTTTGGGCAGAAAAAAAAATATGGATGGCCAGTGGATATTTTCATCTACCAGTCCTCTCAGAGTCAAAAAGTTACTTTTAGACGCTGCATTAAGCAAACATTTGCCTTCGGCCGCCATGTTTCTGCACATGTGACATCAACTCTGCAGCTCATGTAACAAAGTGTTTACTCTCTGAGTTGCTGGTCCATCTTGATTGGCATTCATATGAATTCTAGAGCTCTTTTTTTCCAATTATTCCGACACCGCTTGAAAGCAGGGTAAATATAAGCTATCAAAATAGAGTCTGTATCTTTAAATACACGCCACAATAGTTCAAATCTGGGTTTAGTGACAGACAGTGGGAAAGACACAGTGGAAAAGATGTAGCTGTCTGTCTGTTTTTTCCAGAAAGAGACTGACAGACAGTTCAGTCAATACTGTAGATGGAAGGACAAATAAAGTGACACAGAGACACCAACATGAGATGGGCTGTCAGGCAGACAGATTTGGAAGTAAGAAGACAGACATGCAGGCAGATAGAGAGTCAAACAAAAACAGACAGACAGACAAGTTGGCATTCAGACGGGCAGTTAAACAAACAGACAAAGACAGACAGACAGACAGGTAAACAAATAGATATAAGGACACACAGACAGAAAAAACAGACAGGAAGACAGGCAGACACATGGAAAAAGACAGACTGCTAAAAACAGCCAGACACACAGGCAAATGTTGAGACAGTAAAAGAGTGATGAAGCAGATATAAAAATACATGTCTGACAGACAAGCAGACAGACAGAATGACAGAAAGACTAATAGACAGAAAAAAGGACAGACAGACAGACAATCCGTCCCCACAGTCCTCCTAGAAAGAAGCGTAGGAAGTCGTGCTGGTCCGCCAAGTGTGTTAAACCATTTTTCCATTCACAAATTCTCAGACAGTGAAGTGTGCTGCTTCTGCCCTGGTATGTGCACGTGTGTGTTTGCAGCGCACGTGTGTGTGTGCGAACGTGCATGCGCCGTGCAGTGCTCTGCAGTCGGGTGAGTAGGCGATGTGTGTCTGAGGCCACAGTCAATCGCTTCACCTTAGCAGCGATAACGCCGTTCATTTCGATGGGATTTGGTTTTTTGTGAGACGTGACTCTGGAGATGAGAATCCTGCTTCCCAGAAAGATGCTGTCATGCATCATGAAGAGCCAGCAGAGGCCCCAAATAACAGTCTGCTGAAACAACTACATTAGCACTAACATGTAACAATGTCCTGATGGTGATTAAACCGGGAGAACAATTATCGTTTCATGAAGCTAACAAATTTCCGAAGAACTGAATTCTGTGCTGTCTTTCCCAGCTTGCAGGCATGTTCCCGCTTATTTGCGTACAGTATGAAAATGATCCTGCAGAGACATCTAATCCATCACAGTGAACACTATCTGCTTTTATTTTTCTGCATGTTGTGCTGCTGTTGCTTGGTAAAGTCTGCCTGGCAGCTGTTTCTCAGGAAAATGTCTCCTCCGGTGTACAGGAAGTGGTGTGTTGACTATTTTGAATAAGCATAAAACACTGGAGACGTGGTAGTTAGCATGCAAGTTAGCTGACAGTTGTTAACAAAATGGACGCCCTTGGCAAAGGATGAAAGGACAGTTTGACATAAAAGAACTTTTAACTCGTCCACTTACTTGTTTTTTTGGTAGATCTGCTGATATGATGATTGTTAGATGCAGTTGAGATCTAGATTATTATTTTTTCCACAAGAATGATTGTATCAGTTATAAAAATACTGTAGTCAGGGCTGGGCGATATGGCGAAAGTCAAATGTCCAATATTTTTGGCCAAATACCTCAATACCGATTTTGCGAAGATATTGTTGGGTCGACTATTGGTGTTTTTCAGTTTTTTGGTAAATAATCATTACCAAGTAACTTCAGCAAACCTGGAGTTTTATTTACAAACTGTCTGATCAATCGATTTATCAGATTAACTAGCAACTTAGTTTGGTGAGTAAAATGTTACCCAAACTGATGGTTAAGTTTAACAAAACAACAAAAATAAGACCCAAGCTCTTATACACAGGAATTAACTTTTAAAGATATGCACATCTGATTTTTTTCTTTCTTTGTGACATCTATCTGTCTGTCCAACTGTGCGTCTGACCTATATTTGTGCTTCTTTTGAGAGTGTGTGTGTGTGTGTGTGTGTGTGTGTGTGTGTGTGTAGTAACTCAACCACAAAACTCATGTTACCAAACAAAACCCTGCTTCCTCTTAGTATCCTTAACACACACCCAAACACACATGCTCAAGCAGGACAGGTGGCTCTATCACCTTGACGTCCAGTTTTACGACACACTCCACATTCATCTCTCTCTCTCTCTCTCTCTCTCTCTCTCTCTCTCTCTCTCTCTCTCTCTCTCTCTGCAGGTATAAGCCCCTTATACCTTCTGTGCTGCAAACGCTGCCAGGACCACACACACACACACACACACACACACACACACACACACACACACACACACACACACACACACAGACAGGAGGTAGTGGCAGCATATCATAGCCTCTGGTTGGCCTGGCAAACAGAGCTTCATGATGGAGGGATGATAGGAGAGAGAGGGATGGACAGATGGAGGCAGACGGGGGAAAACAGATACAAGTGAGGAGGGATACAGATGGATGTCAGAATGGATGGGTGTTGATGGAATGACTGAATGATGGAGGTAGAGATGAGGGATGTTGAAGATCAGGGAGAGAGGGAACGATGGAGCTTCAGACTCACAGTGGGGAGTGATGGGAGGAGTTGGAGGGATGGAGAGAGAAGGAGTGATGAAGGGGGATGAGGAGAGATGAAAGAGAGAGAAGTGATAGAGGATAAAACATGGGGATGATAAAGTGATGGTGGGGAAAAGGGATGATAAGAGGGATGGAAGGATGAATGATAGGAAAGAGTTAGATGGAGAGAAAAAGGAGTGATGGAGGTAGACTA
The DNA here is from genome assembly GCF_026936395.1 of Plectropomus leopardus. Classification (NCBI taxonomy): domain Eukaryota; kingdom Metazoa; phylum Chordata; class Actinopteri; order Perciformes; family Serranidae; genus Plectropomus; species Plectropomus leopardus. The sequence continues at coordinate 25,210,049 of NC_142191.1, forward strand.
GAGAAAGACGGGTATGAATGGATTTTGTTTATTGCAGTAAAATATTCTCTGTTGCACCTTTTTTCTCTCCACTTTTCTTTCCTTTCTTCCTCTCCTGTTTCTTTGTATGTTTTCCACATCTTCTTTCTATTCCTGTCTTCTTTCTCTCATAGTCACTCCTCCTGCCTCCCGCCCTTGTCCTCACCTCACCTCTCCATTCATCTCCTCTTCTTTCCTTTTTCGCTATACTTGTCTTCCCATTTTTGGTTCTCATTTTATTTATTTTCATCTATCTGTTTCTCTTATCACCATCCTATCTTTTTCTAATTAACTATTCTCTTTCTTTTTTTCCTATCCCATTTCTGCTTCTTTCTTTTGGGTTTTCACCTCTTTAAAAGTTTTCTTAGTTTGGATCTGTTTTATCTCTTTATTCTCATTTCTTCTACCTTTTCATGCCAATGGCATCTCCGGCCACCTCTACAATAATCTCTGAATTTAACTCCAACTGCCTTACACATTGCAGCTACATGTTCAAAAAAAACAAACTCCTCACCTCCCAGGAAAGGCCCAGCTGCCTCACCGTCAAAACAAAAGACAAATGATAAAGAGGCCCAGTGCTGTGCAGACATGGAAAAACTTAGAGGAGTTAACTGTTTTCTCCCTGCCAAACTTTCTCCTGTCTCTCCGTCATTCTTGTTCTCTTCCCATAGGTGTAAAAGTAAGCAGTTTGAGTGTGTGTGTGTGTGTGTGTGTGTGTGTGTGTGTGTGTGTGTGTGTGTGATTGAGGAAAGAGGCGATTGTGCGTGTGTGAGGTTGGTATGTGGAGGCTCGTAAGTCACCTCTGATTTTCCACTCCCGCTGGGACACATCCCATTATCAGTTTTATATGTAACTAGGAAATTCCTCTGTGGTCTCTGTATGTGTGTGTGTGTGTGTGTGTGTGTGTGTGTGTGTGTGTGTGGGTTTGGGGGGTGGGGGTTCTGGTTCCATAATGAGCAGCTTAACAGTGGAAGAAAAATAAAAAAGTGGGCATTTTCCTTCCCCTTTTCTTCTCCCTTTAGTGCAGTGCTTCCAAAAATTAACAAAAATCTATCTCACATTTTTCAGCCAGTCAAGCACAAAAATACAGCACTGAAACTGAGTTCCTTGTTTGTATTACCCAGAATTTATGGGTCATTTAGATACTTAATTGATTGGTCGATATATGTTGATATGACGGTCAATGAATGTTTTTACATCCCTTAGCTATAAGGAGTTTGGATACACAGCTGCTGGGTGACGGCTTGGTTGGTTTTCACATTGTAATTGTGAGATGGGAGCAAAATATTGGAAAATTGGTCTATTGGTTGTTTTAAACTGAAGGGGTCCATGAAGTCTGTTTGATTGGTTACTGGTTTATGTAAAGATGATTTCTTTTGATGGCTTATTGTTGGTTGATTCATTTAAATGAAGTACTTGTCTCTGATTTGGTTCTTGACATCATAGCTGTTTAGTTCGTTGGCTCAAAGAGCTCCAGATAACAATAGAAAAAAAATAATGCATGATTAGAAGCTCTTGTGAAGTTTAACTGAATGAAATTCACTTAGGCTAGCTTGGATTGAGGTTGATTGATTCGGTTGAATGCTTCAGGCTTTTCATATTCACTGTTCAAACGTTTACCTTTGAAAGTAATGCAATAGAATTGGTATACAATCCTCGTAATCAGTAATGCAAGTACAACCCATTTAAACGTAAAGGCTGCGATCACATGACCAATGTGCTGACAGGAGTAAACAAAGAAAGTCCTTGTTATTATAGTATATGCTTGATTGATGGTTGTTTGAACGGTTGCCTGGTCGGTTGATTGTTTTAATATTACAAAAATGGAACACACATGGAAAGAAAAGGGTGATGAGTAGCAAGATGAGAATACAAACAGAAATACAAATAGTTCATGGCTATATACGAGACGGGTTCACTGGAGGATAGAGGAGTGAAAAAGGGAATAGGGAAGAGATGAGAATAGAATCCAAATTTTTCCTCGCCCTGAGGCCATTTGACTTCCCAGTCTGCACTGAATGGAAAATCAACAGATGAATATTCGACACCTCTTTGTTTCTCCTTCACCCGCTTGTGTCTCATCTCTACCTTGATCTTTCCATCCTCCAGTTTGGAGAGAAGGTAGGAAAAGAAGTTAAAGGGGAGGAATGTGATTAGTGGGAGTTGATCCCTTACTTTCAGAAAGTCACGTGGCTCTGAAAGTTGTTTTTTTACATCGACTCTCTTTCATTGGCGAGCACTCTGTGCAGACTATCAGGGAAGATGGAAGCTTTTTATCTGCCAGCCTACGGTGGTTAACAGATTCCAAAATTCACTTGCTTCCCTCTTCATTTTGGCACCCAAATATGCTACTTAGAACAGAATCAAACTCCAAATGATGGCTGGTCCCTCGCCAGAACACTGGGTCCAGTAGACAAGCCTACCAGTCGCAACCACCAGTTGCCAGAGTTTGGCTGATGGCTGGTGGTAATTTCCCACCCTGCAGCCATGTATTCCAGATGTTGTGGATTTGAATCCAACTTGTGACCTTGTTGCATGTCATCCCCTCTCTCTCTGCTGAATTTTCCTTTCATCGGTTTTGTCTTCATTTTTTCCACTCACTGCACCACTCAACAAACAGAAGTGGTGAATTTAAAACAATATGAATGTTAATAAAGCACTGCTTGCTGCATGTTCATGAATTTTAAACTGGAGCAGAGGAAGTCTAAAGGAAAGCCTTTGTGGACGTAAAACATGATGGTTGTTGGTTCAAATTCCCAATCTAGATGGAAAACCAGGCTGCTCTCATGTATTGTTTACATACACCTATGAAATGTAATGCACCATAATTCGTTTATAACCCATGCAATTGGGAATGCAGCGATTATGTGATCAATGCACCGAATAAAGAAGAAAGAACGAAGTAATATAAAGGAAGGAGGCAAGTTGGGGCGGTGGATGGGTCAGACAACACAGGACTTTCTCCCAGGTGACCGGTGTTTGCGTCCTGTATGAAACAGTGAACTCTGAGTCATTTTAAGGTATGTCCTCACCATGATACCTTTCCTAAACCTAACCAAAAGAAATTGACTTGCCTAAACCCTACCTGCATAGCTACATTTAATTCGTTACCTCATAGTTAATACGTAGCGTCATTCCGAAGGACTAGTTTGTTAGATGTGATACCAACTGTTCTACATGATACACTGGAGGAACCCTTTCAAAGCAACAGCATTTGAGATGCAATTAATGGCATCTCTCCTGAAACAACGTTAATGCTACAGTTAGGTGGCCAGCAGCTTTGGTTTAATGTATCAGAAGAAGTTTCCTGTTGTAGGAGGTTTTTGGTTGATTTGGGGTTGGGGTTCTTGTTGAAGATGATGAGTAACAAGACACACGTCTGGTTTTTAAACAACACAATTATGAGTTGTCTTTGTGTAATGCCGTAGCTGCAACTTTGGATAAGTTACATATTATAAATAAAGGTTGATACTGGGATATTCTGTATTTTTGTCATTGTCAACAAATCCCCTAAAAGGACAAAAACGTTTAATTAATTGATCCATTATAAAGTATTGTGTGCGTATCAAAGCCTGATATATCTTCTTCCTCTGTGCGCTTCATTGTCATCCAAAAGCTATTTTAAACACATAAATGAGCCACACCGTTGCACTAGGTGATATGTTCCTTCATTACTATCAACACACACAATGTAAATTTATTGCGTCTCTGTATCACTTAAACCTCTAATTCCTTAACGTGCTTGAACCAGATTTTTCTTGCTGACTCTCACTAATATCTTAAGATCGCTTTGGTGCATGAAAGTTGCAGTAATAGTTGCAGTGAATCGCTCCTTCACTTGGTGATCATCTGAAGAAAAACACCCACTATAACATACAAAATCCAAGCAGTTTGTAGAAGAGCAATAATTAATGGGCTTTCCCTTTAAAGCCTGTGGTGTCACATAACTTACATCAGCTTCATTAGGCTTCCATAAGTATGTTTACCTTCACACTAATGATCTTAACCTGATTAAGGAAACTGTGTATTGCTGACTACTGAAATTATCCTTTCATCCTATTGTCATATTTGTGCTTATGGATAATGAATGTAAGATAACACTTTTTTTTACTGAGTCTTTTACATACTTTGTGTGTCAAAGGTCAAGTGGTGGTGACATCATGTAAATTCTCACTTTTTGAGATGCCTAGAAAATGAATGACTTTCACTCCCCTCTGCAGCAATAGCTGTGGTATTATATCAATAACCAGGCCTGATCAATTTCACATCAGCTCCTTTGAGTCATGGAATCATTCACTGGACTCAGCAACCAAACGGGATTATGGGTAAAACATGCAGGGGAGCTGCAGTGTAGATTAAGTGTGATCATGTTGTTAGAAAATAAAAAAGGCTCACAGCTGGATGGCTTCATTTTCCTCTTTGGAAAAGCTCAATTCAGACGGATGGAAAGACACAGAACTCAACCTTGTTGTGTGTCTGTGTGTATGTGTGTGTGTGTGCATCTGTGTGTGTGAGTGATGTGTGTTTTGACAGACATGAAACAGAAAAACAGTGTCATAGTTTCTCCCTGCTTTACTCCTGGCAGAGTGGAGCAAGAGGACGACACGGAAAAATCTGATCTCAAAACAGCCATCCCAGTGTGTGTGCGCGCGTGTGTGTGTGTGTGTGTGTGTGTGTGGCACATGTGACTGTCCACTTGTCTGTCACTGTGTGTTTTGATGTTTTCCACCCATTACGTTGTCGGTATTTGTGTGGATGTTTGTGTGTCGTTTGGCCTTTTCCATCAATGTGTGTGTGTGTGTGTGTGTGTGTGTGTGTGTGTGTGTGTGTGTGTGTGTGTGTGTGTGTGTTTCCGTTCTCCGCCACATTTTAAACTATGTGGCAAAGAGACGACAAATCGGATGAATTGGAGGAACTTTCCTGCCCGTGAGATTTCTCTCTCTCGTGCTCTTTCATCTCACCCCTCCCTCTGTCTCTTTCTCTCCTCCCCCTCTGCCTCCTCTCTCTTTCTCTAGTTCTCCTCCTTTTCCTCCTCTCTTTATCTCCTGCCCCCTCTCACATTTCTCCTGCTCTCTCTCGCTCTTGTTTCTCTTTCTCCACCATGTCTTTCTTTCCTTCCTCCTTTTGCTTCTCTCTCTTCCTCCCCTTCTGCCTCCTCTTTATCCCTCCCTGCTCCCCTAGTTTTCCTCTGTCCCCTCTCTCTCTCTCACATTGTTACACTCTCTTCCTTCTTTCTCTCTTTCCCTTCCTTTTTCCCATCTCTCTTGCTCTCTTTCACCTCCTCTGCCTCCTCTTTCTTTTCCTTCCCATCTGCTCCCTCTGTCCTATGCTGTTTGTCTCACCCTTGTCTTTCTCTTTCAGGTTTTCCCCCTTTGCCTGCTCTCTCTGCCTCCTGTCTCTGTACCCTCCCCTCCTTCACTATTGCTCTGTCTTTTTCTCCCCTCTATCTCTCTGGTTCTCTTTTTTTTTGTTCATGTCCTCCCTCTCTTTCTTCTCCCCCTTTCTCCCCATTTGTCTTGCCCTCTTCCTCTGCCTCTGCTTTCTTTAACTGTATTTTTCCTCTTTCTCTCTCAGTATTTGTTCCTTCTCTCTCTTCTTCCACTCTCTCTCTCATTTCTTCCTGCTGAAGTAGCTATTTTGTGCATTTGCATGTGTGTGTCTGTGTGAAACAGTAAGAGGGAGGGTGGGGTTTCTGCTTCACACCTCCGGTGACCACTTCCTCTACCACATCCTGTTTATTTCCTGTTGCGATAGTGACCAGACTCCCCCAGAAATGCACACACACACACACACACACACACACACACACTGACACGGAAACCCCTGATTAAATCCACAAACTTGCACACACACCATAAAACCAGTTAAATACACACAAATACTAATTCGAATACACACTTACACAGCGCAGACAAACACATTCAAGCCAAATACAAACATAAACACTCAAACACATCTTTAACCTCTTAATGTACAGCTTTCCTGTCAGTTAGAAGATTGTCAAAGTATCTGAGGGCATCCAATATTTTAAATATGTATCTGCTTGTTCTAACTCTTCATTAAAACCTTATGATGTTTACAGAGGGTCAAACATTTTAACTTGGTGCACATGTTCCTTTTAGGGCTGCACCTTTTTGTGAAAATAAGATTTTCCATGTGTCTTGTTCGTGCTTTTATTCACCTTCCCGAAAATTCAGCATGAGTGTTTTTTGGGTTGTTTTTTTTTAACTTTGGAATATCTTCTAAAAGTTAATATTCAGTGGTGTTTGAATGAAAGTTGGCTCCACAGCATTAGTTTGTATTGACCAACGGGTGAAGGGGGTTCAAGAGGTTTAAGTCATGAAATCGCGCTCACAATTATTGTTTTGTGTGTTTTCCTCCAGGATGGCCACGTAAGGACACTTTCTGTCGGAACTCCCGCTGAAACCAAACCAACAGGTAACCTGTCAGTGAATTCAGCATGCTTTATCTTACTTGAATGACTCCTCAGAGGTTTTACAGGACAGCGGACAGTTCAGCCTGAGTTGGGTAATGTGGATTTTGTGGGTGTGATGAGGTGTGTGAGGTTCATAAACACAGAGCGCTTCATTCAGGCCAAGAATGTTCCCAAAAAGCTTATTTTCCATCCACTAATCTGAATACATCTAAGGTTCACATGTACAGGGTGATTCAGGGCTGTATCCCTAACCTTTGGATGGTTTCCACACAGCTTTGGAGTATTTTCCACTCAGGGCATTTAAAATTAATGTTGCGTTTCAAAATCACATAAATCCACTTCAGAGAAATGTTCCTCGATGAAAACATGATAAGTATTTCCAAAACAGAGACAATTCTATGAACGTAAACGTCTTTACACATGGAGATCTGAGTAAGAGTACAAGTGTTTGTTGTTTTGGCATATTGGTTTTTATAAATAAACAACTATTAGAATAAAGTGATGATTTAATGTGAGGGTGTTTACAACAGAACTATCATCCTTTTAATACATATTCTTCCAGTAAGGGGACAGAAAGTAATTGGAGACAAGCTAAGTAAAATTCAGGGTTTCCCACAGATTTGTTTATTTGTGGCAGCCCACCACGATTAAAACATCTGCCACCACACGTTGATTTTTATATTTTTGGAGATGAACTGTTCAGTAGTGGCACTGGTGGAAAATTGTTTGGTTATTCATTGCACCACACTATCAGAGAGCATCTGGGCACAGATGGAGCAGGAGAACATCAGGCACAGGGAAAGGAAAACTTAAGCGTTTATTGCGCTGAGTCTAAAAGTTTGCTTTTTGCAATATTTGCTCATCTGATCCATATATCTGATCTAATCAGCTCTGACTGGAACAATTATCCAACCTGTAACTCAAACTTCTCAAACTGCTGCTTACTAAAAAAGGAAACTAATGATGTAATTCTCCTGTACTGCATTTGTTGATTGGCAAAATGTACAAATTAAAGTTAATTAAAGCTAAATAAAGTTAAGACTTATTTTTATTTCCAGGGTAGAAGTAAAATATTAGCTCAAGTTTCACTTACTTTTTTTTTTTTTTTTACAGAGCTTTTATCCACAACCCATAGTGTTTTGAGTTTTTGAGTTTTGACCTTTATCCAGTGGGGAAAACCATGAGACCCCTGTGGGGAAAACCTAGTAAGTAGACCTTTCATGCAGAGTTTAGTTAAGGTAATGTGACTGCATAGCTCCTTGCAGGCCAGTGTCCTAAAACTGAAGGGGTCTGTGTTAAAAAAAGGGCCATAAGTCCGACTCATTCGATATGGATTTGATCTAAGATTCACTTCACTGTATCACTTCATGTCCATTTTGCTTAAGTAACAATACAATGGAAAACACGTGACTGTTCTCATACTTTTGGATTGTGCAGTTTGGATAAGTGAGTGTGTACAAACAACCAAATCTACTGTGAGCCTAAAGATTGTTTTGCAAATACATCCCCTAAGTTGTGTAACTGTGGCGCAGACCAGCATGATGCTGATGTGGTCAAACTGGATCTAAGCCATTTGTTGCTCAGCTTAGTGTCTGCTGTAACGTTTTACTGATTTAAAAAAGGTTGTTTTTAAACTGGTTAGACTGCTGTCTATGGTGTTAATGTGTCGGTGAACTGGCCAACTGATTAGCTGGATAGCTGGTTTCTGTTCTGATTTAACTGGTTTCTTATCTGTTTATTTTGTTACATTCTGTCTTAGACCTGGTTTTACTGGTTTTGTGGGTATTTATTGTGGCGTATTCACGACTGGTGTCTGTGAACTGATTTGACTGGTTGCTTATCTGTTTATTTTGTTATATATGTACTGTTGCATGCTGTATAGAGGTTTCACTGGTTTTTACTGTGGAGTACTACTGGTTTCTGAGCTGATTTGACTGGTTTCTTGACTGTTTAACATGGTTACACATTATATTCTAAAACTACTTAACTAATAGCTATCCGAGTTTTATACTTTTGTAAAGATGGTTAAACTGGGTTTGCTAGTATTCCGGCTATTTTTCTTTATTGTTGAGTTTCACTGGCTGGTTTCTGAACCGGCTTGACTGGCTGACAAACATCAGTGGTCCAGTAAAAATAAGAAAATCAAAAGAATTTCCTAAGTCTAAATAGTTACAACAGCAGGAGAGGACCGAATTTCAATGTGACCACAACCAGAAATGGAACGAAAAGTCAGCTGTAGAACACACACACCCACCCACGCACACACACACACCCACACACACACATTCCAGCGAGCTAAATTACCATCAGTTGAAGTAGCTGGGATGATTTTGGTTTGACACAGACACTGTGGTTGGTGGACCCGAGAGAAGTATGTTAAAAAGCTGTAAAAGAATATGTTACCTGCCCTAACAAGCTCTCTCACACACACACACACACACACACTGTAATATAAACATCACTTAGGGACTACAAAGGCAGCACAAGTGAGCATGGGCCAAACTACGAAAATATATCATGGAAAAAACAAATCAGCACAACACAAAATGTCGCAATGAGAAGATGTGTTCGGAGCTCTCCGGGGCAAGTCAGACTGAGGCTGTGATGATGGCTTGGTGCTTCGTGATCACACACACACACACACACACACACACACACACACATTCACAGAACTCGCTGGCTTTCAGCAGGCTGCTGTGTGCCAAGGTTATGAAATAATTTCCGTGCTCGCGCCTTTCAACACAATTCTTCTTTGCTTCTTTGCCTCCATTCAAGCCGAGACACGACTCGGGGAAAGATAAAAATAGAACCTTGCTGACCTCTTCTTTCTCTCCCCACTCTCGGTCTCTCTTTCATGGCCTCTTTACCCCACCCACCCCCACTCCCCCCATCTCCAATCTGATATTGATGCAGCTGTCTTGCTCCAGTTGGGTAACGCTCGTTCTCTAACACAGGCAGAGGGGTGGTCGGGGTCGATGACTTTCTACTCTCCCCTGTGGGAAATGTGGCTTTCATCAACACAATACATTCTCACTATAAACCAAACATACAGAAACATTAGATCAAATGAAACAAAAGGCAGAGTAGTTCAATGATTCACCAGCAGAATGCGGTGCGAGAGTTTTGTTTGGTGCCGTTTTGTTGTAAATTTGTGGTCACATTTGAGTGCAGAATAAACGCAAATGTCAAACTGTTTGAACTGGCTCAAATTACGGGTCACCACACTATTTGGATAAAGCTAAACAGCAGAATAATTCAGGGGTAAATGCACCCACGCTCGGTTTATTGACAGCGAGCAAGGATCCAGTTGCCCTTGACGACCTCCAGAGGCAGTAAGACAGGCATTTGTCTGCCCTTGATATCATCAGGAGCATAAATCCACTTTGTTTTTGCAGCCCCATGCATGGCAACAACATAAATGGAAATACATGTTCACATGCGGCCAGGACAAGGAAAAGCACGCAAAATGGACAGGTGGCAAACAGCTGGGGTAGTAACTGTAAACTGCGAGTGTTGAAAATATTAACTCATAAAAAATGGATTGTTCTGGATGGAGAACTAGTGAGCGTCTGCTGTCAATTAAGGTCTGAGCAAACTTGACAGCAATGACAACATCGGTATGAATCCACTCTCCTTTTAGCTGCTAAAGACGACTTTTGGGGAAGGAGGAAACACATGTAATTCTTTTAAAGAATGTAAATATGAGCAGATCAATTTAAAAGACATAACATCATAATTTCAACATGCACACGGAAAAAAATCGTCAACGCTGGGTTAAAAGAGAGCATAATTAGATCGTGTCCCGAAATTCTGTATTGTAATAAATGTAATCTTGCTGAATTCTGCCATGACACATACAGACAGGTGATAAATTAATGGAAAAAAACATTTATAAATGAGAAACACCACAAATGTAGGCATTTCTATGCAGGGCACAGGGAGTCGCTGAGTAATTTGATGATTATATGAGCATTTTGTGAATCATACTGTATGCCCTGGTCTTTACAGTTACCAAATTCAAACCCAGTTGAACCGAGATTTTCAAGTAAAAGAGCTTCTCACAATCATCAAACATGGAACAGCTTATTAATACTATTTGTGTTGGTTTTTTCTTTTATTTGATGACCGCATGAAGGACGCATGTACTTCAAAATGTAAGAGGAGTTTATGATGCTCTGCTCTGGTCAGGTACATTTACTCAAGTTCTGCATTTAAATGTCCAGTGTAGGATTTAGGGGCATCTGTTGGCAGCAATGGTATATAATATTAATAAATATTTTTTCATAAGTTTATGATCACCTAAAAAACCTGTATGAGGTATGATCACCTTGTTGTGTTTTCATTACCTTAGAAGGAGCTGTTTATATATGGAGCGAGTCTCTTATCACAGACTGTTGTTCTACAGTAGCCTAGAATGGACAATTCAAGCACTGGCTCTAGATATGGCCATTCAAGTTTTCGAGTCAGCTATTCTGCCTTTTCTACGCACTTGATGCATGTGCAGACGTTTCAGTTCTGCAACTCCACTGCTAGATGCCACTGAATCCTACACACTGGACTTTTAGGTGTAAGTTTGAGGTAGTCAGATTTAGATTACACTTTCAAAACATTCACTCAGTTAATTAAATATTGTATATTGTTACAAATGCCACTATTAACTCTGACATCTAAATCTAGTAATATATAGTCTGTTAAATAACACTCTAAGGTGCCATCTTGAATAATAAATACTTTAAGCAGTTTTTTTGCTGATAATACTTACTTTTAATCTGCATAAACCTTTGCAATGGAGAGTTGTCATATTTTGATATTACTATTTTTGCATAAATTTACTCATAGTGATGAACTGCCAGACAATTATCAGCTGAATCTGTAGTTCTATTCGGTTTTATGTAGCTTTTTACTGAGTTTCCAATACACTCTCATCCAAGGTCGCCAAATACAGACAAATTGTCTCATAGAAAAGCAGGCCACATGGCTGAAACACATAGTAATGCATGGTTAATATTGCAGAACTGTCAGAATTAGTTTTAGGCAACAAAACAGCTTGGTTAGGCTATAAAAAAAGGTCATGTTTTGGTCTACAAAAAGTAGTAACGTGAGTGATGTCTGTGCGTAATGACAAAAACTTTGGTCCTGCTTTTGTTTGACTTATTCATGTCCACTCCTGACCCACCTCCGGACTCTCACTCTTTATACTGCATCAGTTGCTCTCTGTGTCAAGTATTGCCCCTTTACTGTTCACTCTCATCACTCCCATTGAACCGTTTTTTATCAAAAAAGCTGTAAAAAAAAATTGACAATAAACAAACGGAGAGCTGGTGAACATGATAGAGCATTTCACAGCTAAAAAGACTGAGCTGGTGGAGATCAAAAATAGAGCTAAAAAACGGGCCTTTTCAACTTACATCGCATCCATTAGTTTCTTTGCTATTTCTTGCTTTCAATCAGATCACGATTTTGTTTTATCACTTGATTTCTTTATATTTGCTACTTTCTCCCTATTTCACTTGTTTCTAAACTGTTTTTCTTTCACTATAGCTACATGTTGCAGAACTGGTTGGAATAGTCTGCCGAAGTGTAAGATGCTTTGGTCAGACTTTCTCTCACCCGTTCAGCTCAGTAAAATGACCTTCAGTTTGCAGCAGCTAGCAATGAATTATGTGTGAGGGTCAGAGCTGTACAGACGCCTTGTTGTGCCCCATTAACCCCGATCAGGAGTGAACAGCAACACACTAGAATATGTAAAGGGAAGTTGTTTAAGACGTCAAGTAACGCCGCCGCGCTTCATGATGATCAATCTTTTTTCTTTTTTTTTCTTTTTTTAGCAGAGCAGACATTATCGTAACCCAGTAGTTAGCCAATCAGACATGGTGACCAACTTCCTTATTCTGTGGTAAAGATGAGGGAGTTTCTTATAGAGAATCCCACAGTTTGTGTCACATTTTAGTGTCTGTGCTTTGGATATTGCTGTTGAGGATCTTTTGGAGTTCAGCAGGAGCCGTCAAGCATTTCAGGTCAGGACTTTCTGAACAAAAGTCTGTTTAAGATGATGAAGTTTGAACCTTAAAAGCAAACCCAACTTTCTGTTCTCTGTTTACTGAGAAATTAAATGAAACAATTAGCCATGATTTCACACACACACACACACACACACACACACACACACACACACACACACACACAAACACACACACAAAACAAAGCAGCATGGTCATATAATTAAAAATACAACGTTATGTTCTGTATTATCCTGTGATCAACTGGGAATCTGTAAAGGGTTTTGACTTACCTTCTACTACTGCACACAGTTTCCAAGATAGAGAAAATGAATGGATAAATGAACTCTCGGCTGACCTACGAGTCATGATACAGGGTCATGATTCCCACAAAGAGAGCCTGAACTCTGACGCTCTGCCTGGTTTCCGCATCAACATGTAATAATAGTTTTACCACTAATATCACTTTAGCTTGGGGTTTGCACAACAGCAGAAAATTAAGTTTTTCAGCATGCATTTCACTTTTTCCATTAGGTAATGGATAAATCCGTAAATGCAGAAGCTATTTATTTTCGCACAGCAGGCTAAATATGAGTGTGTGTTCTTGTATTTCAATCTTTGTAAGGACTAATTTAAGTTTGAAAACCTTGAGAGGGATTTTCTGGTCCTCAGCTCTTCAAAGGATTGTTTGAAGGTTATGACTTGGTTTTAGGGTTAAGGTTAGAATTAGTTTAGGTCAGGGTTAGGGTAAAGGTTGAGGTCAGGTATGTAGTTGTGGTGGTTAAGGTTAGGTATGTCAACAAGGGTCCTCACAAGTATAGAAGAACAAATGTGAAGACTCCACAGCGGTGAGCGACTCTTTGCTTTTGTCCTTTGTTGCCTAGCTCACATAGTTTTATTTTGAAAACTGATATTCATTAAAAGTAAAGGACTTTAAAAATTACATACCGTTAGTTCTATTTCTTAAAGAAGTTTTCTTTTTGTCTTTCCCTCTTTGTTTCATCTCTGTCTCTTTCCCTCTCTCTTCTACTCAGTTTAATTCAAACATCCATCATTGGCACGACTGTCACTGCTGCGTTGCCAAAGCAATAAAATACATAACAATCTGGAAGTCGTGTGTGTGTGTGTGTGTGTGTGTGTGTGTGTGTGTGTGTGTGTGTGTGTGTGTGTGTGTTGATGTATTTCCCATCAGTTCTGGTCATCCTTACCCAACCCTTTCCCAGAATCCACCACTGACTCACTTGAAACAAATTACGAGTCAGCTGTTTGACTTAAAAACTTAAGAGGACAAGAGAAAAAAAGGTTTTTTATCATTTAAAAATGAACATAGTGTACTGTACTGTATTGTACTGTACAGTCACTGCTGGTCACACCTGTCAAGGTATTTTCAACTTGCAGAACTGGTAAGACAAGTTCCTTTACTGTTTTCTGCAAGGGCATTTGCTCAGAATTACGAAGGCAAAGAAAAGCAGATGAGGCTTCCTCATTGAAAGGAATATCGTCAACAGTTTATTAGAGCTGCCTCATGTAAGAGGTTAAAAAAAGTGGGCCCTTCAAGTTAGAGTTAGGACAAAGCTAAACTGATGTGATGACGTACAAATATGCTTGATGACACCTGTCACAGGTTGCAGCTGGCAGTGTACCCTGAACACTATGATTAGTGTTTGCCTCCTTCAGTATGTTTACAAAGGAGCCACATCTGTTGCATGTGTCGAAAATCCCAAATGATTCCCATTCAGTTACCACATGGACTGCTCCACATTTGATGATGCTGTTGATCACATGTTTTGGATTTATTTTCAGGAAGTGATGACTAGTATTTTGCGATAACATGTTGAGATGTAATTTAATGTGTGAGCCAGAATCACAAGAGATTTATTTTAATAGTTTGTGGTTATCGTGACATCTTTCTGTTGTGGGTGAGTGTGTGTCATATAGGTCCAATCCAAATTCTCCCCCTTGGCCCTACGCTGGGCTAGGGTTTGAAATCTTAATCTAAGAAAAGGGATGAAACTACGCCATCAGTAGCCAACAAGGGGTCATATGTAAGTTATTAGTCAGTTAGCCAACACTCATGAATTAAAGGTTAAAACAGGGAGCTAAAAGTAACTGTTGAAATAGCATTAGCTACGAACACCTAACACTGACGAATATGCCTGTTTACATTTTCCTCTACTACTCCGTCTGGAGGGCCACCTGGAGGGCCGGATGAACACTACCTCTTGATCCCACAAAGGAAATGAGACACCCTAGCCTACACAGCAGCACTCAAAACAGAGTGGTGGGGCCCAGGGGGAAAATTAGAATTTGGCCATAGTTTTCCATTATGTTTTAGATGAAACTCAGAGAAACCTGGTTTTCATCTCCCTGTATACATGATTCTAATATTATCCAAGGTTCAGGGTCCAAGGACAATGTTGGCACCTGTCATCCGCTAATTACAGGGTTGGCTGTTCCATCCCATGCTTGTCCTGTCAACAGGCCAATGTGTGCTTGGGCAAGACCGTGAAGCCTAAATTGCTCTCAATAGTCAGACCAGCACCTTTAGTGTGGCTTGCTGCTATGGGTGGTTGTTCTGATTGTCTTTGTCAGGGGCAACTTTTTTGTCTTTGAGTGCTGAGCATCAAGAAGTCTGTGACTTATGTTCTTAGTGAATTTAACAGTAGGGTGAGCTCTGTTTGGTTTCTGGCTGCCTTAACTATAGTGACCACCTGTTTTATTTGGCATTTAATCTTAGGTCACTTTTGCTGCCATTTCATCATGGAGATCATCATTACATTGTTTATTATTGAGAGATCTGAAACCACAGTTATGTTTGTCCCTGAGATGTTTTCTCATATGAACTCTAGACAATGTCCTGACCCCATTCTTTGCAAATTTCCTTTGAGACTGGCCATGTCAGACACATTCTCACCAACTGGAAATATGTTGGTTTATGCGAGGGGTGTTTCTGGACCGAATGTGCAGGAGGCAGGACATGACACAGATTACGCCGTGATTGTGCAGCCTGTTTGTAATTTGGTCATAAACAAAGTCTCTTGTCCTTCCTTGAATATATCTGACAAATTTGGCTTTGATCCTTACTGACAAAAGTTTCAGAATCTTGTCATTTTTCCAGATAGACATTTTTGTTGCTGTCTTTGTGTAAAAAATGCTTCTTCACCCTCACATGTTTGTTTTTGTCCGGTTTTATGCGAGCCTCATGATAGAAATGTTACGAACATGCCCACTCGCTCACTGGGAATTCTCCAGACAATAAGCTGCTCCGTTCACAATCGGACACAAACTTTGGACTGAAGCTGGCAGGGTAGGCTGTTTAATGTCAGATACAACTGATTCGGACATTTTCATTCTCACATATAGCTCCTGTGAGTAATGTCTCGATAATTTTAGGTTTGCAGTGTATCTGTGAAAGGACCTCTTGACCACCTTTTGGGTAAGGTTTGGATCAGTAGGGTATCTTTGCGTTGGCCATAACGTTGCCTAGTGATCCAGATAACCAAAGCAACATTACAACAGAAACTATGACATTATGCTTCATATTCCAGGATGAACAAAACAAAAGACTTGTTAGGTTTTTGGCAAAGGTCAACCTTACGAGCCATTCTAAGTTAGTTTTTGCTTCTTCATTGATTATTTCTCACATGAGAGTTAGAATAATGTTATTTTAGCGAGTCAACTTTTGCTCTGCAAAAAGTTAAGTCCTTGCCGTTCCCCGGTCTCTTTTTGGAATCATTTTGAAAGCTGAGAGTTTTTAAACATAACATCAATGCAGCACCTTTGGTGCTATTTTGTGTTACAATGTAAAACAAAGATTACATTGATTAACGTAATATACATCATTGTGTACATAGTATGTGTGTAAGTGTGATTGTGTTTCTCAGTGGACGCACACACACACTTTGACATTGTCGCAGAGTATGACAACTACAGGGCTTGAGAGCAGCCTCCTCCTCACCATGGAGACAATCAGCTGTTCACACTTCAGCTTCCCTGAGAGCATGAAAGGTTAGGCATCATGCTGTTAACTCACACCTTCAAAACACATACACACATGAATACACGCACGCACACACACACACACACACTTGGCAACAACACCTAAAAAAATGTATATGCAAACATACACCCACTGATACTCTACACACACAGGTGTAACACACACCTTCCCCTGCACACTGCATAAACACAAACAACCTAATGACACATCACACAATCTGAATTTACATTTCAAATATACTTTCATTAGTGTTTGTAATGAAGTATTTATAATCTGATAGCTGTAATACTGAATGGTGAATGCTGGTTTTGCGCAGATCGTTACACTCCCATGAGACTTAAATGCAGCATTCCTGTGGTGTTACATTTTCATCCTGATTGCAGGGGCTCACTGCAAACTCTTTGGGGACTCAAATACCCAGAATGCCTTGGATGTGACAGTGACAAAGGGAAGTACATTATCTGTGAGATTACATCAGATAGATTAATTTTAGGAGTGAATAAAAGCGCGAGGGAGGAAGAGTGTCATCCCTTCATGTGCTGTCAAGAGGTCATCGTCAGACTCCGCCTACACTCACTGGAACGTGTGTGTGTGTGTGTGTGTGTGTGTGTGTGTGTGTGTGTGTGTGTGTGTGTGTGTGTGTGTGTGTTTCACAGCATGTGTTTCCCATCTGGTTCCACCCAATCCCTCTACACTGAGTTCATGATGACCTGTTTCCCTCATCTGTCTTTCTCTTTCTTTCTTTCTTTCTTTCTTTCTTTCTTTCTTTCTTTCTTTCTGTCTTTCTCTCGTTATGCTTATTCCCAGTGTCTCTCCCTCTTTATCTCTGTCTCTCCTGACTCCCTGCTCTCATTTCCTCCCTCCATCCTTCCAATCCCTCCTTTTCTTTCATCAGTGTAACACAGCACCTTGACCTCATGCTCGTCTCAGTGTGAGTTTGACACCGTGATGTCATCACCCCAACTTTCCCCAGCTTAGATACCACACACATGTCGTCATCCCCATCTCTCTCGGGTGTTGCCTGCCACTCTGCACCCTGCTTGGCTAAAGATAACTATCAACATGTCATTTAATCTAATTATAAGTCTTAAAATCCAATTTGTCATCTAATAATGGGTGAATCCATGAATGGGGGTGATATCATTTCATTTGTTTCCGTGCCATGACATTCTTTGAATCATGAGTCAAGTTTCTTTTTCTTCATGTAGCAATCTGCCTGTATCTACCTACTCTTTTTAAAGACATTCACACTTGTTGCCAGAGAATTCCTGAAAC
Source organism: Plectropomus leopardus (assembly GCF_026936395.1). NCBI lineage: Eukaryota > Metazoa > Chordata > Actinopteri > Perciformes > Serranidae > Plectropomus > Plectropomus leopardus. The sequence continues at coordinate 25,227,777 of NC_142191.1, forward strand.
AAGTGAGCAGAATTGGAAACAAGTGGAATTACCTCAGTCTGTTGGCAGAGGATTTTCACTCGCCTGAAGGTCGAAAAAACGACTCAAGACTCAACTGAACTAAACTGCTACACCAAATCATTACGTTTTGTGTTCCCAACTTCCTGATGAGAACATACATCATCCACAGCAGATTGCTGCAGTCCTCTAGCATGTACCGTGTTGATTGCTGCGATGCTTCATGCTTACACTTTAGCATGTACTTGATTAGTGACAGTAAGTGTTTAGTATTATTTCCTTAGAGTTTGAACTTTAAGCAGCCCTAGCTCCAGATGTCTGCATTGCATAAAAGAAAATTTGACTCTTCCACAACTTGGATCTTAATTACATAGTTTTTACTGTCATGAATGTTATATATACATTTTTTTTTATTATTCTTTTGCTCTCTCAGGATGCATATATGCGTGTGACCACACTTAAGCAGTATGTGATTATATTCAACACTTAAGGTTGGTTTGATTTGTAGGTCAGATTCATTAAAGTTTGTTTAGTCGTAAGTCTCACAGTAGTCAATTTTCTAGTCATCGCTTGTATGACTTGAGTCTGACTTTACTCTGAGTTTCAGGTCTACAGCTCTTGAGCTTGGCAATTAAAAACCTCATTGGGGAAGGTAATAATTTGGTTCTCATAAACATTAGGATAGACGGCCAGAACTACAATAACAAGACCTAAGTTGTAAGAAAACAAGCTGTTAAAGGCTAAATCTTTGTCTGAATACAGCTGATGGGTTCTAGTTTCTCATTTCTACCAATGTGTTATGCCTGTCCACACAGACTGTTTATCTGCTGCTCAAACATGATTGGTCGATGCTACTCAGACTACAAATGGACTACAAAAGGACCGAAATCTTGTAACATTGCCTACAGATTCTGTATTCATCTGCAAATATATGTTTGTAGGAGATTATTGTCAAGTCTGACTTGACTCGGAGGATCAAATGTACAGTTCTCGATCTTAGCATGCGATAACCTCTTTGACGGACGTTATAACTTTGGTCTCATAACCAGATGGTCAGAACTAAAAACACAAGCCCTTAGTAGTTGTGCAACAAATTTTCCTTTCAGATACTATTTTCCTTTAGTTTCCTAGCATACGACAGCAGCCTTCACCACACAAGATGAAAAATTAACAAACTATAGCCCATCATCCAGTCAACACAACATTAACATTTGCAGTTGGTGTCTGTGCATGGGCAGACAGTGAAATTTAAGTCATGGGTGCCCTGGAGATGTACAGAAAAGGAGATGCTAATGTTATAAAACTTTCTGTCCACGAGCAAATATTGATGTGACATTGGCCTTAATGGCATTTGGTGTTAATTTAGAGACATTTGTTGGCACTCCTTTGGGTCCAGCCAGTGGATGACATCCACATCTTTGCGGTGGAGGAGGAGAGAGGCGTGTTTTGACCCTTTGGGCTTTCCATATCTTTACAACTTCCGAGGTCGGAAGTTAGAGCTTACGAGGAGCACTTGAAGGCAGCATCAGTCTTCTCATGTACTCCCTCAGTGTCTGCTGTCTCCCTGAGCGCTATCATTCTTCCCATTCAGCTTCCTGCCCTATAAATATTTGAGCAGCCCCATTAGGGAGTGAGGTAATCTTAACACACACGCTCACGCACACACTCACGGAGGCTGCCATTAAGGCGTAGTAGTGCCTAATAGTCTTGTCGGAGCGTTAGGCCCCGGAGCTAACGGGCTAATTAAGAGCGAAACAGGTTTAACGAGTTTAGACTGTTCATTAAGGCAGAAACCTGATTAATTAACAGTCAAGGGGAAGAGTTCGTTAACGAGTCGCATGATTAATTAAAACTACAGATGACAGAAAGTGTAACTTTAAATGGGGAAAAAGGTGAGGAGTGATTACTACCACCGGAAGGAGGGGATGAAAGAGGAGAAAAAAGGGATGGAAAAGATGAGAATCGAGGAACTGAGGGAAATGGGAGGACAAAGAGACAACTATGGACGGACAAAGAAAAGGAGACAAAAAGACAGGTGTACAGTTATTTTTAAACATGATATTTTCCACCTCCATTCAACAAAAAAGTCCACCTTCATTTTACAAAATATCTCAAGTTAAGTCAATTAATTCACAAAAAAAATACTTAAAGATATCTAAAGCATGAGACACTAGAATGCAAAAATTACAAAAATTACAAATGCTTACTGAAATGAGTGTAGTAAGTGCTTTTTATGACAGTAGAAAAGGGAAAGTGGAAAAGTGACCAAAATGGACAAAAAAAGAAAACACAATGAGATAAAGGGAAACTAATATAAGAAGTAAGAGATAGAGTCAAGGAGGAAAAGAGAGAGATTTAACGAGATGAGGGGAGAAATAAGAGACGAGAAAGAATAAAAAGGAGAAAGCGAAGAAGAAAACATTGAAGACAATGGACAGATTGACAAAATGGGTGAGAGACATAAAGAAAGAGTCAGAGAAAAAGAGAGTGAGACAAACAGAGAGAGGTGGCGGAGGTCAAAAAGACATCAAGGCATTAAAACAAAGAGATCATGGAGAGAAAAACAAAGGCGTAATACAACAACTGCTCTCTCTCCTGCTCTCTGTCACTAACACACACACTTTGTTGAATATTGGCTCTTTGTATTCGATGGTGAAGAGGCTGAGTCCTGTGATTTGCTCCCCTCGCTGGGCATCAGAGGTCAGGGGAATTCAACCTCAGTACAAACTAGAAAAGAAAAAGGAAAGCATAAATTCTCCACAGGATAAAAAAAAAAAATCAATAACCTCCAAGGCTGTTCTTCCTACTTGTATTTAATTCAGCTTTGGAAGTTTACTCATCTAGTTGCAAATCATGTTCTTATTACCTCTGCCAAGAAGGCTATGTTTTCAGTTCAGTTTGTTTGTTTGTTAGCAGGATTACAGAAAAACTACAGGCCCGACTTTCATGGGACTTGCTTGACGAGTGTAGCAATGGGCAAATTGTGTATGGCTTTTAATATTTATTGCTTCCAACATTGGGAGATAGGGCATTTGGCCTTGATGGAGGTCTGTGCTATCCAAGTGCCGCTCTGGTTAATTTTTTGCATTACCTTATTACCGTATTGTAATCTGACATTTCTCTCAAGAACTTCTTTCGTTTGGTATAGTTTATTCATGTGTTTTTCCACATTTTGAAAAGTTATTGTTTTGTAAGGTCAAACTGAAGAGGGCTGTGTGAGGACAAGTCAAACTCCCCTTTTTAGTACTTTTTAGTGAGGGAGTCCACTTGTTTGTGTTGGTGAGGAGAAAAAAGGGACAATAAGAGGAGAAATGAGGGTGCTGACAGAGGGGATGTGAGAGGACATGAGGTGAAGATGTCCAGAGGAGACTAGAAAAGAAAGGAAGGGAAGGTGAGGTGAGGGAGGAGGGAGAGACAAAGGCAGAGGATGAGAGGAGGAGTGCCGGCTGTGGAGGAGGAGCAGGTGCTGCTGACAGCGCCTTCATCTGTTCCTATGGTTTCCTCACCCAGTGTGTGTGTGTGTGTGTGTGTGTGTGTGTGTGTGTGTGTGTGTGTGTGTGTGTGTGGGTGTGTGTGTGTGTGTGTGTGTGTGTGTGTGTGTGTGATCACAGACAGAGAGAGAGACAAAACAGTAGTAAAGCTGCAGGAGTAAATGGGAGCAGTGTTACGTGGAGCAAGTGTTTGTGTGGGTGTGTGTGAGTTCACCTGTGTGTGGACATCTGTTTGTCTTTGTGCGTGTTTGTGTGACATAAAGAGAGAGCATTAGCATTTATTGATGTGTATTTTTTTAATATTATGCTTAATGCATGTATTGTCAATTAGTGTTTCTGACATGACACTAAGACGGATGAGAATTTTGTTAACCCTTTGAAACCTGGAGCAATATTACATTTCTTGTGCTGCTTTTAGATTCCTTTTACAAGTATTTAAACCTTTGGACCCCGAGCAAATTGGTGCAATTTCATTCAAAAACATGGGAAAAAAGGCAATGAGCAATTTAGCAAGAAATGTTCCACAAATTGCAAGAAATAAGTAGATATAGATTATTATTCTTAAAGATCTAGGGAAAAATGTCAAGGAAAAAGAAGACATCACATGTTTAAAAGTATGTCACAAAAATATTAGAATTCTTCATGCACTATTTCCAAGTTATTTCTTTGTATTTTAACATTTATTTTTGCTAGAGTATTTTTTAAATGTAATATTTACTAATTTCTTGCCAGTTTTCGAGAACTTCTTTTGTTGCTAATTGAATTTATCCCATGTTTTTGAAAAAATTCAAGCCAATTAGCTTAGGTTTTAAAAGATTAACTTACTGTACATCATGTCACCTTGTAATTTTGTGTTGAAGTGCTCATGTATAGTTTTTTTTCCTATTATTTATTAATTTTATATACCTCTTGGTATTTATTTCTTTTACTTTATCTCATTATCCGCACTGTTGCTGTCCTTGTGCTGCTGCAGCAATCGAATTCCTCCTGCTGGGGATCAATAAATCTTATCTTATTTACAACAAGTTGCTTGTTAGCACCTTTCAAAACGATCAATGTGCCCACTCCAGAGGTAGAACATCAGCTGGTTTCTGATATAAAACCTCTGTTAACTTGTGCCAAAAGCAAGACAACAGAAAGAAAGGTCATGGTCGTGGTTAAAAGAGGATTTGTGAATTATAATTAACTTTATTTATAAGGACATTTGCTGCAATGAGTGCTTCACATGAAACATGACAGAAGGGATGAAGAAATAGGCCAACAAGGTAATTCAGTATAAAATGATGTTTATTAAATACAATTTAAGAAACAAAAAGATGACACAGTACATAGAAGGCATCATAGTAGCAAAACCATAAATCTTTAAATAAAAAATTCATGAAACTGTAAATCATAAAATCAAGAAAGATATGATATCTTAACAAATTGCAGCATTGTAAAGTTTAGAAAGACGGAGTTTCAGGCCTCTATCACGAAAGTCATAACTAGTTAAATAGTAGAGTGACTACAGTATCTGAGTACCTAATTACTTGAAACAGATATCTGCATATGTATGTATAATCTAAAGGCAACAGTGCAAGATTTTGGTATCAGAAGTGTTCTAGTTTCTAGTGGCAATAAAAAATTAAAAATTTAAAGCTACTACTTTCTACATAAATTACACATGCAGTGCAGCGTAAATATTTCACACTTTACCCAGACTTCACATGGGCTATCTGACAAAACATAACGTGAAAAGGGCATTATTGGTAATTGAATGTGACCATGAGCCACGTCTGATGCACAACTGCAATACACCGCAATTCTAGAACTGGTAGTAAAGATTATTTGTTAAGTTTATTTATTATTCTGACTACATTTGCACATTTTCCTGTTGTAGAATAGCATTTTTTCTTTTTTTTATGTGTGTATTTTTTGTCAGTATATTGAAGGGCGTATGTTATAATAAGTGCCTTGTGGAGTAAATTAGCCTAAATACAGCCTTGGAACTCTACGGTTATTATTTGGCCAAAATGTTGTTTTACATTACCTTTTTCAAAATGTATTTGTATTTAAATTCAGATTTCTGTGCATAGAGATCAGCCGAAATGGCCAGAACACAGACGAGAAAGTCCTGGCCCAGATATCCTCGCTGCACCAGGTCTTCCAAAATACTAGCCATTGCCCACAGAGGCTTTATTGCCGTCAGACTGATAGCCGATGAGTTCTGAGATTGCTTAGTATAACAAGTCTGACTGCTGGACTTAATGGAGACCAGCGTCTGTCTTTGTCCTGCTGTCTGTCTGCAGACCTAAGCAGCAGCAGGAAGAATGAATCTTTAATCAGCTTGAGCTCTTGTGAAGTGAAACACGTATTGACGCGATCTGAATGAATTGTTTTGTTTTCTGTTTCCTGGAAGCTGAAATGCACCTGACCTCTGCACATGATCTCTCCCTCTCTCTGTCTCTCTCTCTTTGTCTTTGTTTCATCCACTATGAGCCTCGTTGTTCTTCCTAGCTTTGCGCCATCTCTCTCTCTCTCCTTCTATTCCTTTCTCCCCGTAACATTCTCAATCTCATTCAATGTACCCTCTGTCGCACCATCTCATTTAGTTATTGAAAAAAACAATCAATGTGATCTGAAAAAAAAAAACGCTGAGACAACCAGACGCACATCCCTGTATTGACAGTAAACATCCATGTGGTTTCCACAGGGCGAGGTGTCAGGAGGAACACCCCCCCACCCCCACGGTGCAGGATATTTAGCTGCACTCGGGTGTCATGTACCGGTGGCATGTAGGGTCTTGTCAAAAACACACACTCCCACATACAGAACTGTACAAATATACACACTCAGGCATGCATGATACACACTCGCTAAGGCCTTGATTGGAGACTTAAGTGTAAATAGGATAAGTCTTGCTTATGGACAGAAACAGATTTTGTCTGCATTTTCTGTCTTTTTCTTTTTTTTTCATTGAGTGTCATTCCTTATATGCTTTTGCAACATTAATGCATTTTACATGTCACGTCAATGAAGCAGCTGAAAAAAAGCACATTGCAAGAAAGAGAAAGGAAGAGAGATTCAAATCAGTTGCAAAAACTGCAGCAGGAAATGGAACAGGAACCATTTTCATATGCAGGTGTACAGTACAAGATACAGTAACTCACACACTCACACACCGTACACACTGGTAACAGTCTGTTGCTACTTCTGCATATTTTTGGGATGAAACTGTAGCGACATTTAGGAAGATTTTCAGGCAAAAATCAACTGGAATTAGCTGTTTCTTATTCGTCTAGTTCGCTTACTGAGCCATCTGTGCTCCTGAGAGTTCAGGCTTTTTAATTCTATAAGATGTTAGTCATCATGCTGAACACACACACACACACACAGACCACACACCTCCTACCTACCTGCTGCTCTGCGGATGTGAGGGGACAGAGATTAGCTCTGTGCGGGGGTGGACAGTTAGCACTGGTGTGTGTGTGTGTGTGTGTGTGAGAGAGAGAGAGAGAGTAACGAGTGTTGGGGACAGTAGTCATTCAACCACCCGCCCCCATAGTGTCAAGAATAAACTGCACACACACACACACACACACACACAAACACACACACACACTCAAAGCACATATCATTTGCTGCTTATAAATAAAGAGGCAGGACAGGAGAAGACAGTACTAACAGGCTCATCCAAACGTTGGAATGCATCCTGGCAGACTCAGAGGGAAGCTTTTTGTACACTAGCGGCCAATTGTGCAGCTAAGCGACCATCATTTGGTCCTTCTGGAGTTTTAATCTTCTGTAAACATCAAGTTGACTGGCAAAATAGGGAATCTGGCAGGTGAATCATGAGCTGTTAGAGTGACAGCGATGGCTGCTGTCTTCTTGGAAAACCTCTCAGCATTTCAGAAATCAGCCTTCAGTTCCTCTTCTCTTTGGTCTTTTCACGTCCTCTCAGTACTGAACATGTACATACAAAAAAAAAGATTAGGAAGTTGAGTACACCAGTTTTGAATTTTTTATATTTTTAAAAAATATCTAAGAAACTGTTAGGTAAACCGCAACCCTGGAAGAAAACAAAATCCCATTCAGCCCTCAAGATTTTCTCACCTTTTGAAGTGACAAGAAAGTACGAAGAGCAAGGAGAATTTTTCATCTTGATTCTGGTGCTGTGTAATGGCTTCAAGATTTATTCTATGTCACAATGCCAGAGTGACACATCACTTAAAATGCTGGAAGCTCACATCAAAAAGGCTGGCGGTGATTCAGTCGATGCTTAACAGCACTGCAAACACACAAAGACTCATTCACACTTTCTTTTCAGTTATGTAAAATAATAATAAAAAAAGGTTGTGAATCGAGTTGGTGCATGAACATAATGCATCCAACATGAGACCCAGTTCACTGGTAACACCCCAAAATAGCTATAGTTTTTTTAAATATTTTTTTCTGCCATTTCTATGTTTATTTGAAAAGGATAATAGAGAGAGTTCAAGACAAAGATAGTGCGCTAGATGGTTAAAGTCTTGATCCCCAGAGGCCGTACACCCAATTTTTTATGACAAAAATGACAAACTTTGTATTCAAAAGCCTGTATGATGGAAATTGTAGGGTATCTGTACTTTTAGTGGCAACAAACATCAGTGAACTGTCAATTATCCAATTAACTCAATTATCCAATTAACAATCAGCACTGTTACATAGTGAGAAAACACTCAAGAAGTCTCATGTTTTAACATGTCGGCCTTTGTGAACTGTGAAACGAGCTTATTCATATCCATTTTACCATGTCTTTGTTGTCATTCATCTAGTGCCAGTACAGCAGCGAATGTGTGACTTGCCCCAAACACACTAATGCGCACAAGGGCGTAGGATTTTTTCAACATTAGTGGGGCTGATATGAAATTGGGGGTTCTCCTGCGGGAAATTTTAAATCTCAAACATTTAATTCCCTGCAATCTGGTCAATTTTCAATCACTACTTTTGTTTTTTTCTGTATCAATTTATGGTGGAAATGTCTTTGTACTTTTTATTTTTTTCAAAATAATCATGTTTTTATGAGAAGGGCGATGCATATTGAGGCAGATGGGGTCCAATTCAAATTCCCAGTTTCACAGTGGGTTGGACTTTTGTAATGGCAGCAACAGAAGAACTGGACTCCAGACCCCCTCCCTGGAGTTTGTGCAGGCTGCTACAGCCACAGACTCTGAGCTGCCACCAACTCTGGTCTGGACGAAGTAAGGCCAAATACACCCCCAAATGGCACGTGTCAAAACAGCCACCCCTTGAAATAAGGGATGTACCTACCATCCTGCAAACCAGCCTTTAATCAGCACCACGGACAGCAGCCAATGATTTACCAGCGCTAATCTAACAGCCTGCCAGACTCCACCAGAGCCTAATGTTTTTTTCAAGAGGCAAGAAAAGGGCCTTCATACATGGGCCCCTGGCAGCTTCTGGGCCCCGTCAATATTTACACCTTTGTGCCCTTTACACTACGAACAGGAGTCTCCTTCAGGAAATCTTTTTTTTTTTCTTTTTAATCCAGTTGGCTTTTGGTAGAGCATGGTAAAGCACAACCACTGATTTGGCCAAGATGAAGGATTTTTAAAAACAAGGTTAGTCTACAGTATTTTTTGTATCCTGGTGAGTAGAAGAATAGCTCCTCACTATCGCAATTGTCACAGTCTTTTCAAGTTGAGTAGAAAAGTTAACTTCAATCTTTACCCATGTGCTAAATGGTAGTTTTCAAAAGATAATCCGAAGATACTTTTGACGCTGTAGAGGAATATAAAATGAGGAATTAAACTGCATCGCATATAGAATGCCTTGTAAAGAACTAAGTATTGGCTGTAACTCTTTTTTGTTTCTAGGATTGCAATAGTCTTTACAGGATTACATGTTTCTGAGTTCAACTACAAGCTTGCTGTTTTTTTTCTGTATAATTTTGCCTTTTGTGGAGATCTTATTCTTTAGGTGTTGGTTCCATAGTTGGTGCATACTTTATTACCCTCCATAATGGGCAGCTTCCAGTGCCCAGCAGCAAAACTCTGGTTATACTGGGCTATTCTCTGTCAGCCTTCTCTCCATAAATACGGGTAACAAAAGCCCTAATTGTATCCTGTTTGGTTTGCGAAGTCTGTAAGTGAAAGTTTTGGTAATTATCCGCCCTACATAGTGTGAGTTCTATTATTGGTGTTGTTGCGAGGCCCCGATTGCAGATTTCTGACGCAACTTGGTGAAAAATGGCCTCCAGGACGACTTGTTTCCTGAGAGGAAAACTAACTCAGCATTATAGCGCTGCTAAACCTGCCTGCAGGCTTTTTTAACGATGTCGAGGAGAGGAGAGGAGAAAAGAAGAGAAAAATAAGGTTGGGTGGGAAAAAACTTGAATAAAAAGGAGGAAAGAAAAATAAGACAGATAAAGAATAAGGCAGCTATAGGAAGCAAAGGGAAGGGACAGAGTAGATGAGGTGAGGAAACAAGGAGAGGAAAGAAGAGGAAGAAAAAGGGGGGGGGGGGTGCAGATGTGAGAAAACAGCTTACATAAGTGAGAGCATCACGCTTGTTTGCACACACACACACACACAGACACACACACACACACACACACACACACACACACACACACAAAGATACACCAGGAATAGTCTTGTGCCCTGAATTGGACTCAAACTTTTTAAAGAGCTGCTGTGGGCTGGAAGCTCCCACTCTGAGTGTTGATGCATCATTCATTCAAAGACTCCAGAATCTCTAAAGGTTTGTTGCATAAAACACAACGACTTGCACACCAGCTGCCACTGGGCACAAAGCTAATTCAGGATGAAGAACTTGCTCCCACAATGGCCGCTAGTGTGCAGAGGTTTTGGCAGTTTGCGTCACAAATGTCTCTGCGGCCACAGCTGGAGGCATCAGGGCTAAATATACATCAGACAGGAAAAGAGGAGAGATTGTTGTGGAATTGCTGCAGGTCAGTTCAGGAAATGTAAAAATGAAACATCTGATAAAGTAGACGTCTATTACTTAATGTTAGTTACTTTGACACACTGCCCTAGTCTTTGCCAGAGTTCTGCACAGTAGTCTTTATCCAGCTCTCCACGAAAAATAAAATCAACTCTTTAAAAAGCAGTTGCTTACTGTATTATGAAGATAACACTAAAGGTTCAGAAAATGTAAAGATAATGATAAGAGTGGACAAATAAGAATCAGCTTTGGTCATGTATAATACTGCTGCACTGCTGTACTGTAAAAACTTCATAGTAGCTGAAGCTGTTATATTAATTGTGGTTTCACTTTGTTGAAAGGGCACTCTGAGAGTTCAGTATTGCATTTCCATGTTTAAAACACAATAACGGTCATACCAAGGCCAAGATAGAGCTCCACAAACCCTGGATCCTGCATTTCTCGTAATACAACTCAATAGCAACTCTTCATTATAGGAATGTTGATAAATAACTGTTAAACTGTCAACCGAAAATAAGAATTTTAACTGATCAATATTGTCAGAAGAAGAGTTTTAACCATAGGCTGATATTAATATACTGGCACTAGGTGATGGGACAGAGGAATGTGGAGAACGGTCAGTTCAATATCTACCCCGTTAGCACTAACTAACCAAGCAGCAGCATTTAACATCTGACACTGATCCATTAACAGTCCCAAACTCACACCAACACCAAGACAACGCAACTCTGATGTTAAACCTGTTAGGCAACATTAGCTGTGTGATGCTGCCAGTTAGCTTTGTCACTGTGTGTGCCAGGTCTGGTGGACTCCATGTCTATTCCTGATGCTAACTTAGGGGTTGATTGTGAGGTTTAGGCAACACAGGTTATAGTTAGAAAAAGATTACTGATGTTCCAAAAAAAATCAGACGTCAGTGGGCACAGACGTCGCACTCAGTGTTGTTTTTTGTTGGTCTCGTGCACCGGTCTCCAGGTAAAAGTACGGTGTTTGTTGGACTCTTTGAAGTATGTTTGTTGCTTTGAGTATCTAATAACGATGCAGATTGGACTGCATTAGGGTTGCTTGAAAGCCAGTGTTTTTCATACAGATGTTAAATGGTAGACACTGTCCGAGTGGCATATTTTGACACCCTGGAAATGAGACCAGGCTTAAATGTTTGCAGTGAAGACCTCAGCAGTGGTAAAAGAGAGCAGCAGGCTGAGGTGCACAAAACTCGATAAAGTTCACTAAAGATCTGATTTTGTTCTTCTTTATTTAAGCTTATACAGTCCATTAAAATATGTCCATATCAGCATTGAAATCAGGAACAGTTTGGGACAACCCTATTCACCTTTACAAGTCAAGCAGGTAACAGTCTCTGTCTTGCTCAAGAGCGAGGTTTAAAGAAGCTCAGTTAAATGTTTACCGAATATGACAAATTATCTAAGGGAAGAGAGGACAACTTGGGAGGGTTTCTTGGCACGCACAAAATAAAACACAGCATTTCTAACATTACATAACTTCTTTGAGGAACTTCAAAGTGCTTATTGGTTGCTGCTGGATCACAGGAGAACCTTTAACAATCTATAAAATCTTCTAGTATACAGAACATTGTAAAAAGCAGAGCGTCCATCCACAAAACGAGTCCGTCTACCCCTTCCTCTGTCCATCTTGCTTCCTGGTGTATTTTGCAAACTGTTGTGGAAAATGTAATGAAGCTACACGCGCACACGCACACACACACACACACACACACACACACACACACACACACACACACACACACACACACACACACACACACACAGGGCTAACTCAGTAATAGTTTCAAGGCTGGCCCAACAGCCCTGTGGAAAATATGACTGCCTTCTCTTTTCCACTGGCAATTTACACCAACAGGACGCCTGTTTTTCCCCTCCTCACCTCTTCAACCCCCTCCCCCCTTTGCCTCTCTCCCCTTCCCTCTCTCCATCTTTTTCTCCGTCTCTTTCTGCTTTCTCTGTTAAATGGAAACATGTTGGTCAAACAGCCACAGCTGTGGAGGAACCGCTGTTTCGGAAAAAATAAAAAAAAAACCTCTGTAGGTACAGTGTATATACTGTATGTGTGAATGTGTACCAGGAGACAGAACATGGAACATGGAATTCTTTAACAGCCTGAATTGGTGCGGTGTCACATCATGTTTCCCATGTTAACCACAGTGCATGTGTATGTGGGCGTGCATGCGTGTGTGTTGTCTCTTCAGGGCAGTTATTTCTTCTGTGCAAAATATTGAGCAGCACTGAGACAGAATAAATGAATAAACCAAAATAAAGACATAAATTAAAGAGCTGACAAAATAATTTTACCAGAAAGTTCATTTAGAAGCTTTTCAGAAGCTTTTGATTGAATCAGAAGCAGAACATTGGAAGTCTCTGTAAAACATGAATACATTGCATTTGTACATTATTTTGTTGCGGATGTGTTGAAAATTTACATTTGTCAACTACCAAACCAAAACCAAAAACCACTTTGGTAGTTTGGGCCACAACACCCAAACTCGGAGGCTAAAACTAAACTTGGAAATGCCAGGATGTACCGCTGAAAACAAGTCCCATGGCTCAAACACCGCTGGGAACAGCAGCAATGTATCATTGCAATGTAGCCACTGCAGTGTATTGCTGCGATGTAATCACTGCAATGTACCACTGGGATGTACAGGTGGTTCTGTGACTCAAACGCTGCTCACTCATTTTAAAAATGTATTTGTGGATGGCAGAAATGTACAACGTCAATATTTTCTTGTGTGCTGCATGGAATTTTGGATTCAAATTTCTAATTTTTGAGCACTTCTAAGGCTCATCCATGTTGGCTTAAAGTTTTGACATTAAACAAGATCCATTCAGCAGCTGCTCTGGAGGATCTTTATCTGCTGAGGAAGATCATTCAATACAGTTGAAAGCTCTTATGCAGCGACTCAATTGACCCTAGTGGTTTTGGCAACTACTGTTTCCAAGTTCAAGGATAAAATTTCAAAATTAAGTAAATGTATTTTGTCATCAAAATTTTGAAATAATTAGTTTTCAGTGAAACAAGGGTAAAGACCAGTCACCACAATTTAGGTTTTTTTCACAGCATTCATTTCCGTAGTGCAAAAACATTGTCTTGCCATACTCACTACACAGATTCCCTGTTAAACATTAATATTGCTCTCACACACTGATTCATGCATTTTGACCAACTCTACTTTGCCACTCTCTCAAGCTGCTGTTAATGAAACCCAACACTTCCTTTAGAGGTTTCACAATAAAAGTTTTCCAGGGAAGCGTAAGGATTATCCCTGATGAGCTGCTGTAAGCTTTTTAATGTGAAACAGATGGAGGAAGTGTTGTCTCTGCATTAAAAAGCAAAGAGGAGACACAGCAAATTAACATATAGGAGTAAAAGATGAGGTGTCAGAGAATGGTTTTGTGTCTGATTCTGTTTTTGTTTCTACAGACATAGAATGTGTCATATATTTTCTATTGGGTGATTTAACAAAACCAACATTTTTTCAAAATAAAGTCACCACGAGAGTAAAAGAAACCACAATTTAGCGGTTATTTGATGTGACACCTAAGGTACTTTTCCAGGACTATTATGGAAGAAGCCTTCATGTGTATGTCACATGCTAACACGCACACATGCATACACGTCAGCTGTGTACATTGGACAGCACTGAAACAGAACAGAGAGTGACCTCACCTCTTAAGACTTTAGGACTGGATACACACACACACATAATTACACATGTACTCATGCAAAATCGCACAGCAATCATTGACTAACATATGTCACGCAGACACTCACACACACATTTGAGATTATACCCAGTCATTTTGCCAGTGGTTTTGGTTTGTTACTGGTCAATTTTACTGTATTATACTCCACCAAAACAACAATGAAAGAAGCAGAGACCCTCATCCTGTGTTTACGCTACATCTTAAGACCCTGCGGGCCTTTCTGTGAGTTCATCCGAGAGTTAGAAATACTTTTTTGAAAAACCATACTTCTCTCCTATCTGATTTCTGCTTGTTTTTCTAGACAATTTTATTGAACCATTAAGCTGCATCCCCACCCTCCTTTGTCGACTCTTTTTGAACCATATTTGTTGGTTTAGTTATGTTGCAGTGGTTTGAGTTGGTCCACATTTTCTTCTCTCCTTTCCAGACAAACCACATCTTTTTTTTTTTTTTTACTCCTAAAAACATTCAAAACCTTCCCACAGATCACCTATGGAAGCCCGCAGGGGACAGTATTTCCATTTGTGCATGAAAAGAAGTGAAATATGAAGCTGTGGGAATGCAGAGAATGGCACTATTAATCGTCAGCTGCAGTCTGCAACCGCTCATGTATTTTCACTTAATTTTGTCAACTTAATGGAATTCAGTTATTAAAATTGTGACTTTACGGCATGAAAAAAACTGTGCAGACAATGTCCTAATTTATAAGACTTTCAGTTCTTATCACTGTGGTGCATATTCCAGAGATCACCTAGGAATTTTAGGATGCAACCATTGGTTGGAGATCCATTCCTACTCATAAAAACTTATTTTGTGGTTATGATTTGAAATAGAAAAAGTGTCCATGGTGAACATGAAATGACGATCATAAAGTTAGATTCTTTCCCCCGTCACAGAGCAGCTTTAAGTTTGGAGTATTTCCGTTGTGTAACTGAGGCTTTTATAACAGCAATTCAGCAGCAGCAGCACTGTAACCTTGGCACACCAAGAACTTCCTCCTCCCACACACACACACACACACACACACACACACACACACACACACACACACACACACACACACACACACACACACACACACACACCCTCATCCTGTCTCAGCAAAGCTGCCTGTGCTGCCACCTCCCACACACATACTCTATTCAGGGCACACACACACAGACACACACACACACACACACACATATTTTTTTTCTGACAGAAATATCCAGTAGCATAATTGACTTCCTATCTGCTGTAAATCACTGTCTACCAGCTGTCTGCTAAAGTGTGTGTGTGTGTGTGTGTGTGTGTGTGTGTGTATGTGTATGTGTGTATGTGTGTGTACATCACAGTTCAGATTAAGTTCACTTTATTCATCTCTCTCACTCTCTCTTAGATTTAATTTCAGTCATTTCTGAAGAGCCTCTCCTGCTATCGTTTTATGCCTCCTTGCTCTTCTTTCAAATTCAGATCTGCAGCGACGCCTCAGCTCAACAAATGATTGACAGCACTAAATTAAAACAAAACATGGTTGCTTCAACATGAACAGTCGACAATTTAAGTCCTCAGATGATAAAGTGAGAACGCTTTTCCACAGAGACTCTGGAGACGTGTAATAATGACTTTTAGATGATGATATTTTTGTTTCAGAAATGGATGTATTTCTATTTCTGCTTCTTTGGACAATCTTAAGTCCTCACTCACGTACTGCTGGAAGCTTGGTGACGAACTTGTGGGATAAATTGGCTTGCGTACATGTAAGCTCTAGCCAACAAACGCAGCTTGCTGATGTATTTGTGTCTGGACCAACTGCACGCCGGCTGCATCTCTGTCAGATATTGGCAGAGGCAGGGGAGTCAAGTCACATGACTTGACTTGAGTCAGATGTAAGGTGAAAATTTGAAGACTTGAGACTTGCTTGACTAACACTTAAAAAAGACACAACTTTGTCTCGGTGGTAGACAACCACAGGCTGATGCATGAAGTAGCTATCATGGAGAGGGCGTCAAATAAAAATAATGAATTTAAAGACTTTTTTGTGCACTCAGTAGATATAGTTCTCTCAAATTTTTGGTCACAAATTTGTTAAAATCCTTGGTAGTACTCCTTTTCCAAGATAATACATCCACCTGACAGGTGTGGCATATCAAGTTGCTGATTAAAAAAAAAAGCATCATTACTACTAGAGCTGTACCCGACTCAGAATTACTGTAGGTCAGTTGTCAGTTGGATCAGATTTGGCTGTTCAATATGAATATTCAACAACTGCTTTTTCCCATAAAAAGTTTTAAAGTTTGAATGGAGCCCAGTGTAATATAGTAAATAAGCTGATGGCACTAACAACAGATCTGAAATGTGTAAATCAAATAAAAGCCAGAGACCATTAAGTTGCTGTGAGCTGTAAATTCATCACTTATAGACAGAAGAGAGAATATAGTGTTGTATTGAAGCCTAACAGTGCAGAGCTTCTCCTCCTTTGGGCTGCTGCATCATATACATATCTGTCTGTACCAAAGAGCAGCGTAAAAGTCAAAGGCACTCACCCCCGGGAAAATCTGGGGTACAAAACATCCTCAAAAGTACACTGCACAGCACATTGACTAGCAAATAAAAAAACAACAAACAAAGAACAGGAGACTGTTCGCCTCAGAGTCTACTGAGATCTGCAACTTTAGAGGGGCAGCCCTGTTTACTACACAGGTGTGCCTTGGGATTGTCACAATAAAAGCCCACTCTAAAATGTGCTGACGTGTTTAATCACACAACACAATGCCACAAATGCCACACGTTTTGAGTTCAAGTTTTTCCACCAGGGCTTTTGCCTGTGAACTGAGTTTACATTTCACTCCCATATGTCATCTTTGATGTCGATTCCCTGAATTTGGCAGTACATCCACCCAACCTCACAACTGCACAAGTGGGTTGTGATGACGAATTGCTGTGAGGTCAAAATCTTGGTGATGATGACGAGCATGCAGATGAGGCTCCCTGAGACGTCTTCTGATGGGTTGTCCAGAAGTTCTTCGGTTGTGCAAGCCAATTGTTGTATCAGCAGTTCGAGTGGCTGCTCTCAGGCGATCTTGCAGGTGAAGACACTTGATGTGGAGGTCTAAAGCTGCTTTTGTTACGCATCGTCTGCAGTTGTGAGGCAGGTTGGATGTACTGCCATATTAATGCAAACGACTTTGGGGAGAGGGGAGTGTTCAACAGTCCCTGGGAGGCAGAAATTAAAGATAGCCTGTGTTATTTCATGTGTTAAATCACAAAACATTCTCTAATTTATTTGTTGACATGCATATTTCAACAGTGCAACATTGTCATCTGAAGGAGACATTTTTTATGTTATTATTGACTGCATGATGGCTTATTCATACTACATTTTGTTACTGTTGGGTATTATGGTCAGTTTGGTTTTGTCCTAGTTTTCTTTACTTTTAAAATGTTTTCATCTTTTTCCTTTTCAAACAATTTTGATGGGGGAATTTTGTCCAAAATTTGGAAATATCTTACAAGAAACTGGCTAAATTGTAGTGTTGGTCCTTCAGTTAGAGTATAGCTTCCTCAATGAGTGTTGGCTTCTTTTCAGAGCTGCCTCCTTTCAGTGCACTTCAAAAATCTCACAGGGAAAAAAATCCATTGCAAAAAAAAAAGGCAGAGAGGCTGCATTTTGCACCCACAAGAGTAGAAAATAGACCACAATTCAATGCAGCTCCAGTAAAAGACAGGACGGGTTACGAGAAAAGTCTCACTGTATTTCTACTGGAAGAGCTTTCTGTCCACCTACACATATAACCCAGAGGTGACAGTAACCAGCTCCAGCGCTTTCCCTGGAGGTTGTCAAAAAGCTCTCTGGGAAATGTAGGAAGTGAGTAACAGAAATAGAAGTGGAGGAGACAGTTAGAAGGAAAATGGGAATGGAGAAGGTGGTGCATTCTTATAAACTGCTCCATATTAACATGTAAACAAAGACATTGATAAGCACTGAGTCATTCCTCACATCCACATAAAGAGATTCCTTTGAGAGGCTGAATTTTTTTATCAGTAGGTAAATCCACATGTGTTCCTCTTCTGCAAACCCCTTCTTCACACTTATAAACTTGCACACATGTCATGCTGGGAGCTTCCTGGTTTAACCACAACATCCTGCTGTTAGCCCTCGCTGTAGCAGCTTGAGCTCAAGTGCCTTGCTCAAGGGGACGCAGTTGGTGCAGCGCTGTAGAAGGAAGGCGGCATTTCCACTCAGATGTAAGCGTTTTGCAAACAGCATTCTTCACACATGACTTTTTAATTTTCAACACAAAGTTGCATAAAACTTTTACCTGACCTGATGTAAGAAAGCAGGTATTGTAATATAACTGCTGAGCAAGTGTATTTTTATTTATAAAACTTCAGGCAGGGGGTGAAATTGGCCTTAGATTTTATTTGGACTGGCAGCGAGAAGGTCTTAAAATGTTTTAAATTTAACTTTGCAGCGACCTGCAGTCGGCGGGCCTGCTTGCAGCTTACATACACATAGTGTTTTTGTTTTCACCGAGGAACTTAAAGGGATGTTTTCTCTCATAACTGCTTCGCTTCACATTTCGCTGGGATGATAATAACTCTGTCAAACCGCAATGCTGTTTTCAAACTATACAAACTGTTTTCATTATGATTTTTAAATCAAAAGCCCAACGGTTTTTGACCAATGTTGTGGGGTTTTTTTTATTTATTTTTTTTGTTTTTTTTGATTTAGTTGTGTTTGTTGCTATTTTTTAATGCCACCATGCTGGCACCAGCTGAGGACAGGAGCATTATATTTTTAGGATATCCATGTATCACATTGTTGTAAATGTGATATTTCATTAATGCCTCGAGGGAAATTTCTTCAAATGTGGAACAATTGTTCATGTTTAAAGCGTTCATGTTTTAGAATTTATAGCTTCTTTGCAGCAACATCCATATTTGAAGCATCGTTAACTGTCATGGCTGAATATGAGTCTGGACAGACAGGAATGCAACTTTACTGGTCCGAGGAAACATATAACCATATGGTCGTAAAAATGTTTTTATATCTTACATTAATATGCTGCTTATTTAACATTGTGAATATTGTTTTATTTTTGTAAGTTATAGGTCCATTTCAGGCTTTTCCCTTCTTCTTCCTCTTCCCTTTGCACATTATTCTTCACCTTCATTTATGTGTTTGATGTTAAACCTATGGCGAATATACAGTAGATATATAACTCAATATATAACTCAATGAATACAGATAAATAAATGATGAGGTGCACAAGGACGAGCCTGCTTCCAGAACTCTGTATTGCTGCCCACATCAGCAATTCAAATCATTTAATTTCAGAGCTTTGTTGGGCCTGAGCCAGAAAAATAGCAACAGAATAATGATAACAAAAATGCCAAAATGTGGGAATCAGACAACCCTACTGCCAGACAAAAACCTTTGATTTAGACAGTTTTTCAAAAGCCTTTATCACAGTCAGTCACAAAAATGTTTTTTTGCCTAGCCTTATGAAAATTGTTGTGTTCTACAGTGTTTGCGTATGACAGCTATATTATGGTTAAAGTTAGGGATAGACTGTGGTATTGGCAAATAAAATTTGGATAAAGTATGATTTGGGCTAAGCCAGCTCTAGTCTCCTGTATGAAAATTGGATGAGCTACATGCTAATGCTGGAACTCCACACCCTTAATTTCCACCTCAGTGTTGGAACTGGATTCCCAGAATACTTGGGGTGAGATCAGTACAGCTAAATAGACCATTTTAAGTCAAATTATAGAAATACATGTTCTTAAATCAACATATTTCTTTGATCAACATGTCAAACCTTAAGACAACTGCTTCTGTGCACCTCTTCCTGCAGCTTCAGAACAGATAGCATCTGATTGTCAGACTAAACCTGCACACTACCAAACACTAGACACTACACTGCAGATGGATGTAGGATAGTTAAAATACCTGGTTATTATGCCAGTAGATGGACCAATTCCCAATGCACACTTAACACACTTAACACACACACACACACACACACTCTTCAGTCCAGCTTATTGTTCCAGTAACTCCTGTCTCCCTCCAGGTAAAACAAAGGTAGTGCTTTAATGGAGGTGTGTGGTTTCAGTCCAGTTGGGGCCAAACAGAGCAGAGCCAAAAAACAAACATGCTGCCAGCTGCCCTCCATCGCCCCTTCTCTCTCTCCCTGGCTGTATGAAGTGGTTAATCACTGAATGGAAACCATTAGTAACATGTTTCAATAATTTACACAGCGTCTGACCACCCAAAGTACCAGAACACTTTGCCTACCACTCAGAAATACGAACCCGGCCTTTGTGTGTGTGAGTGTGTGTGTGTCTAATCCATGCATACATGTATTTGGTATACGGTAGTGGTGGTACAGTAACCTGATATCAGCTGGCACAGCGCTCGTCTCCACTGGCTACATCCCATTTCACTGGTACCTCCCCTGAGTCCTCTACTTAGTCGTCACCCTGAATCTGTACCGTTATGGTTTCTATTTCGTGTCCTCTTTCCCAAGTTTATATCCTTGCTCCCTTTATTTGGCCTTTGTTTCCTTTTCTCTTTGTTGTGGCCTTGTTTCCACATCGTAAACTTCCACCTGTCTTTGGTCTTTCTTTCTTTTCCTTTTTTGGGGGGAAAATACTTTCTATGTTTTTTTTTCTGCATCTTTTTCTTGTTTTAGTTTCGTTGTTGTGTCCTTTTTCCCAATCTTGTATCCTTCTATAGTTCCTTTGGGTCTTTGTTTTCTCATCTCTTTCCTGTTTCAGTCATTTAGTTGTGTGTTCTTCCCTCATCTGTACCCTTTATCCTTTACGTGGTTTTTGTTTTATGTCTCTTTCCTGTTTTAGTCACTTTGTGTACCCTCCTGCATCCTTATTCCCTTACTTGAGTCCTTAATCTTCTATATTCTTATTCTCTTGTGTTCTTGTCCAGTCTTTTTTGTTCTTTGTTGCCTCATCTCAGCTGTTTTAGTCTCCTCGTTTTCTGTCCTTTGTCCTTAATCTGTCTTCTACAGCCTTACTCTGTTCTGTCCCGATGTCTATGTTGTTTTGAACTGTTTGTTGTGTCCTTGTTCCCTCATTTGTAACCTTTTTCCCTTCTTTTGTTTTTGTTTTCTTAATTTTGTCCTTTTTTGCTGTGTCCTTGTTCCATCATTTGTATGATTTTCAAGGATACGCATTCCTGTAGTCTTTGTTCCCTCATCTCTTCCTGTTTTGTTTTTTTTTTTGCATTTTATTTCATTTTTCCTTAGTTTGTATTCCTCTTTCCTGTTTTAGTCATTTTTTATGTCCTTATTCCCTCATCTGTATCCTTAGTCTTTGATCTTTGTTTCCTCATGCCTTTCCTGTTTTAGTCTCCTCACTTACTCGCCTGCGTCTTTATTTCCTCGAGTCTGAGTTACTTTCTTGTGTTCTTGTTCACTGCATTTGCTCTTTGTTTCCTTATGTCTTTCCTGTGTTTGTCTTTCTGTTTTCTGTTTTGTCCTGCTCCCTTATCTGTATTCTCGTTCCCTTTTTCTGTTCTTTGTTTTGTCATCTCTGTATAGTTTTGGTCTCTTTTTTGTGTCCTTGTTCCTTAATTTGTGTCTTTCTTACTTAGCTTCTCAATTGAGTCCTGTGTACTAGGACTTTGTTATGTATTTATTCCCTTAACAATATATAATATGTGTCACCACATGTGTTCTTATCCACTTTGTTTGTTTTTGTCTCGTCATCTCTTTCCTGTTTTATGCTTTTTGTTGTGTCCTTTTTCACTCATCTGTACCCTTTTCCCTTTCTTTGGTTTTTGTCTTACCTCTTTATTATTTTAGTGTCCTCATTTACTCTCCTGCGTCCTTATTCAGTCTTCTTTAGCCATAGTCGGTTGTGTCCTTAATCCCTTTGTTCTTTGTTCCCTCATCTCTGTACAGCTTTGGTCTCTATAGCTGTGTCCTTGTTCCTGATGTGTATCCTCCTTTCTTAGCCTCCCACCTGAGTCCTTTGTGCTCACTTTGTTATGTCCTTGTTCCCTGATTTGTATCTTGTTTTCTTTCTCAAGTCTGTTTCTTTTCCTCAGTTTCCTCACTTTCTTAGTCTGATCTTGTACTCTATATTTTATCTGTCCTTTCTTTCTGTCATCATTTCTGTTTTCTTGTTCCCTCTCTGTACTTTTTCTGCCTCCTTGTTCTGTGTCCTTGTCCCTTGTTAGCATCCATGTTCCCTTCTCTGTGTTGTCTTTTGCCCTCCTATTCTCTCCTCTTCATCATCATTTTCTCCTTTATGTACTTGCTCCCTCTCATTCACTCTCATTTTCATTTCCGCTCCTTGATAAATGTCCTTATATTGTTTCCTCTTTTGTGTTGTTGTTCCTTAGCCTGTAAATTAATTTCACTCTTGTCTTGTTCTGTATCCCAGCATATTTTTCCCTCCATGTGTCATCTCTGCATCATAGTGTCCCCTACTCTGGTCCATGGTGTCCCTCTCCCCTTTACTGCATACTTGTCTCCTCATTTCTTCTTCTGTATCATTCTCACCTTTCTGTTTCCCTGTTTATTTTGTGTTCTGTTTCTGCTTTGATGATTAGAAATATATAATTCTGCATACTGTGAGCAAAAAAACAGTGACAGACAGGGCAAGACAAACACATACACCCACAGACACACAAAGATACTTTCTCTCTGTTTTTGTGTCACAGGAATTCCAACCATTCCAGTTGGTATGCGGCACCCTGGCGGGCCAATTTAAGAATAACTACCCACCGCACGCACACACACACACACACACACGCGCACGCATGCACACACAGAGTTTTACCAGAAGCCAGCTCTGCCCTCATCTGGGTATTTCATTGAAAATAAATTAGAGGCTTATCTACTGCATATCTGAACAAGACATTTGATTATTGGTGTGTGCGTGTTTCAGAAAGAGAGATGAATACATCAAAACCTTGATGTCAAACCTACACACTCAAACACACACACTGATAATGACAGAAGGAGCGACCGGGATTTGCACAAATGTTGATCTATTATCTTCTTGTCGTTTTGGCAACATCGTTCCCGACTGTCATTCCAATGAAGCTCGATGAAATGAGGTGAAAGAGAGAGGGAGAGAGAGGGCCTTCAGCCCAATAAGGACTGAACAGCCTCCCACACACTTCATAGAGCTCCACACACACACACACACACACACACACACACACACACACAGCACAGCCTTCTGCTCATACTGCATGGCTAATGCCCACACAGTATTCATACCTCCAGGGTTTTGGGCATACAGTACATGTGTGTTTAAGTGCACTTGTACATACCTGCATGCACCGCAGTTCTCTTGAATCTTGTGTGTATCAACTCGTTTCCATTTAACCTAAGTTTTGTCAAGCACAAGAGGTCAGAAAACAACTTGGGAAACCGAGACACGGTTGAGATATTTTCCCTCTGCACTGTTATATGAGGTACAGGTGTTTCAGAAAGGAAGCCACAGGACAAACTACACACAATTGATTCTGCAAACAGCCCGGAGCTCACAACAAGAACATTTCATTGTTAGCATTTGATCCAAGAAGTGTCTCCCTCGGAGATTCAAGTTGTGTCAACAAAGTGAGGCTGGATGCCTCAGTACTTTTTTTATTTTGGTCCAAAATGTGTTTTGTAGGGATGATAAAACTTTATATAATACAATGCTGCTAGCTGCTTTTCAAATCTACTTGGGGTGACATGCACACATAGCACACTGTAAGAAGGTCATACCTGTCCCATCCTGCCGGCTTACAGTTCTTACACAGATGTTGATTCGGTGGTGATACCAGCTAAAAGGCGAGCCAACTCAGTCTTCCCTTTCATGATCATTTATCAGGATTCCCACGGTCATGGAAAACCTCGAAAACTCATGGAATTTCACAATAACATTTTTCCAGGCCTGGACAAGTCATGGAATTTGTCAAAATCTTTAAAAGTTTTGAAAAAGTCATGGAATTTTGATTTTTATTTTTACATTAATCTTCTGTGGATAACCTTCCACATAATGTCACATAGATCATTTTTTGTAGCTGTCAACAAAACAAAGCTCTTATATGCTGGCGTAGGACAGCGTTTTGTTTTGTTCAGCTAGTTGAAATTATGTTTGACTAGAGTTTGAATCTGATATATTTGAATAACACTTTTCAAATGACATTCTGTAATCATATTGGGGAAAACAGTAACAATAGTAGCAATATGGAACAAATTTTCTATTTTCAAGTTGCTGATTCTCTCTTTGCCCAGTACCAAGTAGAGCTTCAAACAGGCTTATCCAAGCTTAACCAAAACAGCAGTTTTAGGCCTGAGAGTGATTAAAAACCTGAATTTCTACTGTAAAAATAAAAAAAACAATATCAAAACATTTATTACAATATAAGGGCTGACATGTTTCCTTGCACCATTTCTTCTTCTTCTCTTCCTTTGTTTACTTCAGTAGTCTTTGCTCTTTGTAGTCATTGCTCTGCGTTTTGCACACAACAGGTTCAGCAGAGTAGGCTATGCCCCTTAGTGCCTCTCCGTCTTCCAGTGGTGGTTAATGGGATGTGGTGTACAGATGGTAATCACTGCTCTCCACTGAATGTTACACACGTCTCTTCCACTATGAGGGATGCAAAGGCAGACAGTGCCAACTAAGTCATCTTGCAGCCCCTCTCTCTCACATTTTCCACTTCTCTCTCGCACGTAGTCTGTGTCTCTCCCGATGGTTATCCACTGTATTGTTCTGTTGTTCCGTCACTCTCCTTCTCTGTCTGTCTCACCTTTCCTTTTTCTCTCTGTCTTTGTACCTCGTTCTCTCTATTCTCTGGGTTTATTGAAAAAAAATTAATAATTTTTTAAAAGGGAAAATTAACAGAACCCATCACATAGGTCCCTCCAATACCTTTTAAAATCTTGTGGCTGCCTTTGAATTGTCTGGGAGTTTAAACATGACCATGAACAAGTCAGTGGTTGTTCAATGAATACATTGAGGTATATCCATTCACTTCACCTTACAGCACTGAGCGGTCAGATCCCGATGCCTCGCTAACATCTCTCTGCAGTATCACTTTTTGGAACTGCCTGCTTGTGATTGGATAACTGCGACACATTGTGCTGCTCTGATGTTTTAGTTTGCCTACACATAAACACAAAAAAGAAACTTAGATCAGGTTATTCTAAGAAAAGCATGCAGTGGGTATAAAACACCACCTAGATCTATTTCCATGTCTATGAAAGCTGATCTGATCTCTGCTCCTTTATGTTAAGTAACTCCGGTTATTTAAAGAATTCTGATAAATCACTTTGTGTCAGTGTTTGAGTGTGTGTGCCTTACTATTTTTACCACTGAGTAAAGCCTCTTGTTCTGACCTACCTACAACTTGGGTGTCTCGTCATGCCCTTTGCCAGCCTACACACGCACACAAACAAACACACAACTGGCACGCACACTTCCCACGCTCACACACACACCAGTAGCTATGTCTCTCCTACGCACAGGAACTGGGGCAGGTTGTGCCGGTGCATGTATGAATAAAGCTTTATGTAAGCCATTCACTACACAGCTCCCACTCACTGTGCAGACTGCGACCATTCAACACTTTCATTATAAAACCAGTCAACCTTACATAAGGTTAAACTGGAGTTTAACTTTAAATTATCTGCATGCTTTAAGGTCGAGTTCACTCCTGAGTTATTGTGGGTGTGTGAGTGTAGGGAGGTCAGATATCCGTCGAGGTGAGCGTAATAGCAGACGGTAAAGCTGCGACCCCAAATGGCAGCAAGAGTTACATGAAGTTTTTGAATTTTGAGAACTTCAGTAGCCAGAAATCAGTAATCGGGAAGCTAAATATGGCTGTTTGGAATGAAAACAAAGAGGTTGAACTTTCACTGGTCAGTCCAGTGTGTATACTGTATATAATTTGCCCTCTAATTGTTCACTAAAGTCATCTTGGGTGTGCAAAAAAGATCTTTTTCAAATAGTCCATACCGAGCAGCAGAAATTAATTTGGTCAAATTGGGTGAATTTTTGGCATTGGAAATAGAAAGGATGAATTGTTTCCTGTTGTAGCCATTGTGAAAACAAAGTCCAGTTGTTTAGAGTTAGAGCTACCTTGAAATTAGCTGGGAAGGGAATCAGAAAAACAATCTTCCTGTTGCAAATTTTATAAATGTCTGAATGACCAAAATGTTTAGGTCACCTCATACAACAATACAAGATCATCAAACTGGATCAGATGAGACATGATCTCGGGTTTATGTCCCAGATGTGCCCCTCATCTCTTCTTATTTGTGCCAGATAAGGTTCAATATCGATACCTTTATGGTATCAACTGAAATGACCCAGTACCGATTACAATTGAAACATCTTATGCAATACCCTTTTGCACTCGAGGTCCGATTCCAGACTGTCCCTACTCCCCACCAGATCAGTAAACTTTCTGTTGCCAATCTCCTTCTAGTATATAGTCAGTTCCATGTAGACTATAAACTAACACTAAACCTGACCTGATTCCAATTCTGTTTTGGTCTAATTTAGAACGTAGTAGTTATGTTAAACTCCTTCTCTTTTTGGCGCTACTGGACCTTTACTACTACAAATACTACTTCTTCTTCTTCTTCTTCTTCTTCTTCTTCTTCTTCTTCTTCTTCTTCTTCTTCCTCGCTCTATGCAGTTCATCACCAAGCCATGACACTGCGGTACTGGTGTGTTTCATTCTTTAGGGTATTGTACCTGTTTGATGCCAAACTGAATGCCCATTGTTCTAAGTTTCAGACCACATTCTTACACTCTTAACACCATGGAAAACATAAAAATATAACCGAGGTCTGAGCTAATGTTTGTGTGTGTGTGTGTGTGTGTGTGTGTGTGTGTGTGTGTGTGTGTGTGTGTGTGTGTGTGTGTGTGTGTGTGTGTGTGTAAGGGCAGGGGGCTACATGTGAAAAACACAAGGTAGCCCAAAGTTAACATTCCTGCTGCTAAGAATACAGCATGTTTTCCTCAATTGCTATTTATAGATCTCACGTTGGGCCCCCAGACACACACGTCATTGAGCCCTGCTTACCAGCACTGAGGCCGCACTGTGTGTGCACATAGATGTGTCTGTATGTGTATGTCGCAATCAGTGCGAGGGAGGTTGCTTAAACCCTGAGATGAGGAAATACAAAGCAAAAATGCAACTTCAGCAGGCGTGTGTGCCTGCGTGCCTGCGTTTGTGAGCACGCACACACTCTGCGGCTCTCTACTGTCAGGTGTTAGTGTGGTTGAGAAACGTTAAACAACGGAAAAACACACGTACACTGTCTGCTGCACTGTTTGCAGTGCAGTTGCAATGCCTGCAAGTACTGTATTTACGTATGTGTGTGTCTCTTTTTGTTTCTCTCTGTGTGTGTGTGTGTGTGTGTGTGTGTGTGTGTGTCTGTGTCTGTGTCTGTGCGCGTGCACGCACTCTTGTGTGCTTTTTGATGGAGTACATACCAAGTTAGATCAAACTCTGACACCCAGAGAAGAAGGAAAGGTGTTAGCGCTGATGGCTGCTCTTCGACTTGGCCTTTTTGGACGCCTACACACATTATGACACTCCGACGTCACTTCCACAGGGCTATTTATAAGCCTTTGTGTCTTTTTAGGAACAGCGTGGGTTTGCTTTGCATCTGTGACTCACTGAGTGGAGGGAGGGCGGGAGAGAGGGAGGGAGGAGGGAGGGGTGGAAAAGGCAAAAAGCACAGATGGATTCCAGCGCGAAGAAACTAACTGAGCAATCACTGACATTTACATTCGCACATCAGGAATGTACTTGACAACTTAATGAGTTCTCTCTGTTCAACAAAATACATTGTGTTGTGTTGCACTTAGCAGCCAAAATGTTACATCTTATTGTAAATTACTTCAAGGTTTAAACACAAAAGCAGCTAAAAGTAAGAGTAAGATGCTAGGCTACAGGTTAACTTGTCATGAGTACCATCATCGTGTTTTGGATTGTATGGAATGTTAAATAACAAAACTAATTGGCTTTTTCTCTCCTTTGTTTTGGTGCAGGTCTTTTTGTGAGAAAACTGGATGACTTTTGAAGTTAAAGAAAGAGGATCTACAAGCACTTTTCCCCAAAGAAAAGTTAGTATTCAGTATGTTAACCTTAATTTGATGCAGCTGTTAAATACAGATTTAAGTTAAAATGCGCTCCACAAGTCTACAAACATTTTTCTTCTCTTTGTGTCATCTCCAGATCACTCAAGGATACTTCTGCCTTTAGATGGAACTGGACAGAAAAAACTACGCACAGCAACATTAGCAACATAGGTGTTTACAAAATGGCAAAAGGAGAGAAACATTTCTGATGTTATCCACTAAAGCTCCCCTTTTATTTCCACTTCCTGATTCCCGTTTACAACCTGGCTTTACAATCAGTCTGTTTCAGCAATGGACGGGTACTTCCTGTTTCTGTGAACTTGTTGGCAGCCATCAAAGGTTCAGCTATCATGTCTGGTAGTTTTGGGACCTTGTAACCCTCCAGAACCTACCCTCCCAACTCCCCCACATCCCCTCCCTCCTCCCTCTTCTAACCCCGAGAGGAGCTTCACCAAAATGGAGGCTCATGAATCAGGTGCCGCTGGGCCGAGATGCTCAAGTAAGGAACCAGTGAAGGAGAAGGCACCTCTACAACGAAAGTGGGCGTCTGAGCCCTCTGCAACCACCAAACGAAGCACTTTTGCTGACCCAGAGGCAAAACACCGCGAGAGTTTGCCGTGCGGTGCCACTGGGGGATCAGCACCCCAGCAGAAGTACGCAATTACAGGGAATTCTGGGAAGCTGCTATCTGGACCTTCTGTAGTTGGAGCCATGGGAGGCCCGCCATCTCAAGACCCCCAAGGGCCCTTTGCTCAGGGGTTCCCAAGGGGATACTCCTACCAGCTCGGCCAGCCGTACCCTCAGCACCCCCAAACTGAGCGCTTCCTCTCAGGAGCCAAACCCCAGCCAGGTCTAGAGCCTCACGCCTGGCCTTTTGCTGGCCAGTTGCCCTCGGATGACCTTTACCCTGTAGGACACCCAGGACATACACATCCTCACGGGGCTGGAGCAGGGAGGTTTCCCCGCCAGAAATCTCCCAGTTTACCCAGCTCATTTGGACAGTATTCTCAGTCCGGCCCCGAGCCTGGAGAGGAGGGCTACAGCAAAAAAGAGCAGAAGCCGAAAAAGCCTGGTAAGTACATCTGCCACTACTGTGGTCGAGCTTGCGCCAAGCCCAGCGTCTTGAAGAAGCACATCCGCTCACATACTGGAGAGAGGCCATATCCTTGTGTACCCTGTGGGTTTTCCTTCAAAACCAAGAGCAACCTTTACAAGCATCGCAAGTCCCATGCTCATGCCATCAAGGCTGGACTCGTACCATTTTCAGAGCTAGCTGTGGCTCGTAGCGGGGACATGGACCAGGCATCCCCAGTGGGTGAGGCCGAGGTCCATTCAGATGGAGAGCAGAGTACTGACACAGACGAGGAAGGTGTGGAGGGCTCAACCATGCTGACGGACAAAGACAGCCCCATCCCCCAGATCCCCTTTGAAGCTGACAAGAATACAGGTAACCCCCCAACCAAAATTTAACATCTTCAGAATCAGCCATTAAAGTCTTAAAATGCATAAAGCTGTTCTCCCTAAAAGCCCAGTTCTTAAAAACACCGCCTGTAACCTCTGTTTAGTTTCCCAATACTATGTTGGTAAATTATTTATTTATTTAACTTTTATATAACTAGAAAAACCCTCTGAAGATTAAAAATCTCTTTTTCAAGAGTGTCCTGTCCAAGACAGGCAGTAACATAAGTTGCAGACAACTGCAGAGAAAAAATATACAAAGTTAAAATATACAATTCCAAAACAATGTAAGGACTGAAAGAAATGTTAATATAAGATATAAGTGAAATATAAAAACAAGAACAATTAAAACACCAGCTAAGATACATCCTGGCATTGGCATATTGAAGATGACACACAAAAGTCCTGCGACATTGCTTTGAAACGGCCGAGAGAAACTAATGAATGCTTCTAATGAATGCTTCTTTAAGTCCTTCTGTGAAAGAATAAAGGCTCTTTTGCCAAACTCTATACAAACTCTAGATAGAGAGTATAGACAATAAGAACATGTTCAGTGAACAGAGAGCATAGTCATTCTTAGGATTTTTGTGCTTAATGTTTACACAATATGCTGGAATCACTATATTAAGGTTTGCTGGAATGGACTTGGTCAATTTCTTAATGATCAAAATCTAAAAGATTAAAAAATGTTAATATTTATCAATTTCGATAAGAGGGCCAGTTCACAATAATACATGTGGACCGTTATTGTTTTACTGTACACTACCTAACTTTGCACTCATTCACTGCCTACATGTATATATTTTCTACTCAAAGTTTTACTCAATTCTAATCTGCTTTTTTGTGCTCTAATTTACATTTCTCTATATCGTGCTCCAATCTTTCTTACTGTGTAGGTGGTGTGGAACCAGCATATGCAGACTCAGCTGAAGAGCTGCTTGTGGGATCTATGAAAGTGCCTATCCTTATTGTTCCCAAACCTGGAGGAGTCCCCTCCACAGGGTTGGAGTGCCCACCCTTTCAGGATATAAAGGGGTCACACCACATGTTGGCATCACACGCTGGCGGGAGGGCGCATTCACTGGATGACTCCCCCACCATCAAACAACGTTTGGCCCTGAGGCTGAATGAGAAAAAAGGACAGGACTCTGACTCTGCCATGTCCCAGTCCCTGAACCTCCTCAGTCCTCACAGCAAAGGCAGCACAGACTCTGGCTACTTTTCACGCTCCGAGAGTGCGGAGCAGCAGATCAGCCCTCCAAATACTAATGTCAAGACGTACGAAGAGATAATGTTTGGTCGGACTTGGTACTACCGGCCCTCACGATCCAGACAGTCTATCACAGTGGGCATGGCAGAGGCAGACCCCAGCCTGGCTGGTTTAAAGCAAACAGGTGGTATTCTGGACATGGGGAAGATAGCTGAGGATCATATCTGTTTCAGAGGGGATGTAGGAGTTTCAGGAGATCCCAAGCAGTATCCAACAGGACCCTGTCAAAGCAGTACGGGACTTCTGGAGCCTCCATCAGATTCTGGACATCTTATCAGGAGTAACTCTATGCCAACTTCCTCCCCTCCAAACCTTAGTGTACCCCCTAGTGGGATTAGAGGCAGCCACTCCTTCGATGAGATGATGACATCGGATGATGTGTTTTACCCACCGGGGCGCAGACTCAGAAGACAGGCTGCGTTTGAACATTCAGCCAACGAAGCCCATGTAGGAGAGGCTGAGGGCTGTGGACACATGCCCAAGAATTTAGCTTCATCTCTGGGTATGAAAATTGGTGAGCGTAGCTCAGGAGTCCCAGAGCACATTGCCTACAGCCCATATGGTACTAAAGTTAGCATGTCAGAAATAGCCACAAGAAAAAGGCGGAAAGAGAAGAGTGTTGGGGATGAAGAGGACAGCCCTGGGCACGGCGACAGTAGCTGCAGTGGTTCAGTAGAGATGATAGGGGACTACGAGTTTAAACAAAGTAGTCTTGATGGGTCGAGAGCGACTCCAACAGGGAAGGGCTCTCTTCACAGTGCTCATAGCCAGTCCGACAGCTTTGATACCTGTGCCAGCATGTGCTCGGAGGACATTGCTCTATTTCCTGATTCCGAGGGCAGAAAGGCAGCTGGGAATGTCATATCAGTCATCCAGCACACTAACTCCCTCAGCCGGCCAAATTCGTTTGAGAAGTCAGAGTCCTTTGAGCAGCCAGGGTATCAGCCTTCAGATAAAGCTCCATCTAACCAGTACTCTGAACAGTCCGACAGCGAGATCTTTGAAGATGCTCTTAGCCCTGAATCTGCCCTGCTGAGGACAGAGAGCATGGAGCAGCAGCTTCAAAGTGACAGTGACCTGGCCTCCCTTTCATCTTCATCAGCCGCAGCCTCACCTGGCCAGCCTTATCACATCCCACATAAGCTAGTCCGACAACCCAACATCCAAGTTCCTGAGATCAGGGTGACGGAGGAGCCGGACAAGCCTGAGAAAGATACAGACGCTCCAATGTCCAAGGAACCAGAGAAGCAGCTGCAGCATGTGGAGGAGTTCCAGCTGCCACAGAGGAGTGACACACTCGCTCAGATGCCATCGGAAAAACTCCCACCCAAGAAGAAGAGGCTGCGCCTGGCAGATATGGAGCACTCGTCAGGGGAATCAAGTTTTGAGTCAACCTGCACCAGCCTTTCTCGCAGCCCCAGTCAGGAGAGCAACCTGTCCCACTCTTCTTCCTTCTCCATGTCCTTTGACAGAGATGAAGGCCTCAAGTCTGTCTCACCCACTAAACAGGTACCCCATCCTGTGTTTAATACTTTCAAGTATCTTGACTACCCCTCCAGCATTTTTAGCATGGATTTTGTAGCTTGCATTGTTCTTACATTTGCTATGGTACATCAATAGTATCTACGGCTGTCAGTGTTAGCGTGTTAATTGCAGTGCCATAAAGGGCTGGACATAACAAATTTGGGTTTGTTTTTTTTCAATCGCCAGTCAACATTCCTATCTTCAAGAGGCTGTATCGGACTGAGTTTTAGAGTTGCAGTGATTAATACTGGTATCATTTGAAACTAGAAGACCTGAGAAATACAGAAGTCTTGACTATGTCATGCTAGTCTCACAGATAGGAGGTTGAATAATGCTTCAAAATATATACTACATTTTGGCAATGAAAAAACAGCATGGACATTTCACAGGGGTTCCTTGACCTGTGACCTCAAGACATCTGAATGAAAATGGGTTCTGTGGGTACCCATGAGTCTTCTACTCATTTATGCTACTCCCATGCAGTTTTTTGCTGTTATTCTATTTCTAATCAAGACAATCTGGTATTGCTTTACTCTGTCAATATGGATTTCATAACTATTTTGTAATGCAAAATATTGGAATTGAAAACGTGATATAAAAATTTGATGAATTCCAATTAACTACTGAAATTCTGCGATTGATTGCAATTTTAAAAAATCAACCGTTTGACAGCCCTAATAGTATTGTTACCAATATATGCTGTCAGAAAACACCTAGAATACACATCATGCTCCCAGTGAATCCAAAGTTAACAACTGTCCTTGTTTTTTTTGAACTAGGATGACTCGTCGGCATCTGGCGGGGGACCTAAGCAGTCGGAGTTCCTGACAGTGCCTGGCAGTGGTCATTCCAGCCACCACCAGCAGAGAGAGATGAGGAGGTCTTCATCAGAGCAGGCACCTTGCACGCTGCCCACAGAGTTGCCTGAAATGCGCAGCAAATCCTTTGACTATGGAAGCTTGTCCTCCTCCAGACAGGGAGAAATATATTCCAGTGCCTCTGCAATGAAGGAACGCCGGCGTGGATATCTTGTTCGACAGGTAGCATAAAAGCTCTCTAGTATTTTTCTTAAAAAGCAGTGTAATGCAAGTTCTAGATGGTCATTTAAACAAAACAGCAGGTGTCAGTTGTTCTTTACTTTGAGGACCTATGTACCTGGACCTAGATGGTTTAGAGAAAAAACGGGGCTCAATAAGCACCAAGGCCCCACTATTAACTGGTGTCTTGGCGCTTACACACTTAACAAGTATGACAACATTTAATTTTAGAAGGACTGACAAACTCTCCTGCTTATGCATACATTTGACAGGCTTCACTGAGTGTTTATCCAGAGGCAGTCGTCCAGGAACCAGGGGGCGCTGAGATGTCAATCAAACAGGAGAGTCTGGAACATGGGGCATGGCCTGGCCCAACAGGATCCCCCCACAGCAGCAGCGATGTAGCCAGCAGAACCAAGAGAGTTGGCAGTAGCACTGGTGGTAAGCCTTGCATTACAGTTCTAAAACTGTGTTGTCAAATGATCTGTAGTTGGTTAGTAGGGTTGTAACGGTATGAAATTTTCAGGGTACAATAACTGTCTCAGAAAATATTGTGGCTTCATGGTATCATGGTTTTAGAAAATTATTAATATTATCGGTCAGAATGACCCTTAAAGGAATGAAAACAGAAGGGTTAGTTTTGGTTGAACAAATGTTTTATCACTATAATTAAGACTTGCAACTTTATTTTAAAAGATTGATATGTAAAGTCTGCCTTTTGACAATAACTAAACTAAAGGTGAGATTCTCCCGCCAGTTGCATTTTTATTCAATATCGTAGATAAGCAAATGTATACAGTATGATAATTAACTTTCACATCACTATATTCCTTAAAAATTTTCTCTGCAACCCTGTTCCATGACATTTTCCTAAACCTTTTATTCACATTTCAGTTGCATGATAACAAAAGTTGGGGGCTTTCTCTATGCAATGAACCAAGCAGACTTTGAAGTGTTTCTAGCCAATTAGCTATATAAAGTAGCAGGTTGTAGCTGCAAAGAATGGGAGTAGCATATGAGATTTCCTCTGTAGGGATAAGTTCAATGTCAAAATACATTACGTACAATACATTCCTTTGTTGTATGTGCAGGTGTAGGATCTCACCAACACCACCAGCACCACCAGCATCTCCTCCAGCAGAGTATCAGTGAGGACAGCCTGCAGGACGAACCTCTCTATGGCAGGTGAGAAAGTCTGGGTTTCCTTATGCAAATATAAAATTTCCAATAACCCTTGTCATTAAGCTGTAATGAAATGGACCAAACTCAGACTATTTGAAATGCAAATTCACATGTACTGGATTCTTAATCAAGACAGTCTGCTAAGAATTGATTTACCTCGTCAATATCGACTTCAAAACTATTCTGGAATGCAAAAAAAGTGGAATTGGAAACATTTGATTAAAAAATGCGATTAACCGCAATAAACTATTGAAATTCTGCAATTAATCGCAATTAAAAAATGTATCTTTTGACGCTCAGCCCTAATTATAAAATAGAATTTGTTTAAATATAAGAGTATTTAACCCTTTCTCCAGGTCTCATCAGCACCGCCTGCAGGCCCAGGGCTCTTCATCTGAGGGAGAATATCCAGGTCATGAGGTCATGAATAAGGATGTAATCCAGTATCCGAGTGGTCCTCCCTTCATTTCCTACCAGCAGCCAGGTCTGTTCTGGAGTCAGGAGGCCAGTCAGACACCGAGACAGCAGCTGACCCTCCAGGCCCAGCAACAACTCCAAAAACTCCACATTAGATCACCAGGCTCCATGCCTGGACACCCACTCCACAAACAACAACCGCTCCACTCCCTGCAGCAAATCCATAATCAGCAGCCACATGATGGAAAATCAGAAAATCCAAGCTCTCAGATGTACCCCGCCTCTTTCTCATCTCGCACCTCTCCCCTTTCCCAGCAACAACAGCAAAACTTTGCTTCTCTCTCCTCCAAGCACTCCTTGCCCAGTTCCACCACTGCCTCCATGCTCCTGCAGCAGGTCCAACCCGTCTTTGCCACTCAGAACCTGGGCTCCCAAGCCTCTCTGCCAGGTATGCTGGTTCCTGTGCGGATCCAGACCCATGTGCCATCATATGGTAGTGTTATGTACACCAGTGTTAGCCAGCTTATAGCTAACCATGGCAGCGGGCCGCAAGGGTTAGGCTTAGCCAGGCCAAGCGGTGCCGATAACAGCAACGTGTCCCCTTCAGTTGGTGCTGCGGGTGTCAGCAAACCACCTGGAGGAATTGGAGGAGGCATAAGTGGGACTGGTTTCAACTTATCACACTTCCTTGGACAAACTGATGGTGCAGCACTGCGTTTTCCACCCTGGAAGGTTTCAGATTCACTACCAGAGCAACGCCTAAACACGGGGATCCCACTGTCACTAACGTCAGGCACCATATCCACCACAGACGCCTCAGGATCTAGCATCGGAGGCAGTAAGCGCATGCTGTCCCCCGCCAGCTCTCTGGAGCTCTTTATCGAGACCAAGCAGCAGAAAAGAGTGAAGGAGGAGAGGATGTATGGACAGATTGTTAAGGAGATGAGTGCAGTGGAGCTAAGTGGAACTGGAAGCAGCAGCAAGCCTGAGAAGGGGCAGAGCAGAGGTCAGCGAGCTCGTCTGAAGAGTGAAGACTCCAATGATGAGTCTGAAAGGATGTCTTCTTCTCCTCCATTTGGTGACTTCCCTGTTGCCACTAAGATTGCCATTCCCGTCCGTTCCTCTGCTCCGCACCTCCCCGATGTTCCCCGAGCAGAGAGCTTCACTCCTCCTCTCCAGATTGTCACAGATCGTTCCCCAGTTTCAGGTGGTCGGGACTCCCCAGAGGAGCTCGATGTTGACGACTCAGTCCCAGAGCCCAGCTCCAGCCCACAGTCCATGGTGTCCTCCAATGACACAGAGGACACTGACAACACAAATCAGCCTACACCCAGTAAAATCCCTGTCAGCATGCTGGTACAGCTAGCTGCCAACCAAAGCGCAGGATTATCCGGAGCAGTGGGCCAGACTCTGCTACTCACGGATGTGGCTGACGTCCAGCAGTTTTTCCAATTCCCAAGCCTGCGCACTATGAGTAGAGTCAGCTGGTGTTTCTTGAACTACACCAAACCCAACAGCACCCAAACTGCCTCGCACAGCTCTGTCTACAACTCATGGTGTGTTAGCTCATACAACCCCAATCCGCTGAACCTCAGCACCAAGGCTGCACTGGCCCTGCTGAGGTCCAAACAGAGGAGAAACACTGATAGGATGTACTCAACTGCTGCCATGTCGCCACCCAGCTCTGGGAAGCTGGTGTCATCTGTGGCCTGGAAGCTGAGGTTTGATCAGGTATGCCCAGTAATCTATGGTGTAAAATATAGAAGTTTAAAAACATGCAAACATATGCAGAAAATGACATTTAAGTGTGCGTGCATGGGTGCAAACAGAGTGAAACACAAGTCCAGGAACTGAAAAAAGTTAATTCATGCTTTCTTATGCTATTGTCTCTGAAGTTGAAACCAGAGCTGATGCCAGTCGATGTCAGTAATTTCGGGAGGAAGATGAAGGGAGTGGTGTCATGGGACCGTTCGAAGGAAGAGCAGGTAGAGAAGGAGGTCTCGGTCAAACAGCCCGCCGCTGAACCGACCCGCATCAAGATCTTCGAAGGCGGGTAGGTCCTATAAATACACACCAGTCCAATAACGTTGGTCCAGTAGGAATTTTTGATGGTACTTTTGCCAAAATGAAATCTGAGCGAGCAATAGGACATTTGCCTTTTAAAGAATTTAACTGTGGTTCCTGCTGCTGCATGATCACACCTCACATATTTAAGAGTTTGTATCATCCTTCCTTGGAAACCAGTGGGGTAAGGGGCAGAGAGCAGATTGAATGTCAATTAAAGAAAATCTATGTGTCTATTTATTTTTCTTTGACTGGAATTTGAATTGTCTGCTAAATAATTCAAATGCTAACGGCACTTAAAAATCAATATTTAAAGGTAAAAGCTATAAAGACAGGCAAGCACAACATTCATCTTTATAAATAGGTTTATTTTTGGTATGACTGTGTCAGTGTTTTCCCAGACACAACCCCTACACCTTAATTATCAATGGCTCGAAAATGTTTTCATTTCAGTTTGGTTTCTGTGCACAATATCTCAAAGGAGTTTCAGTGGCATCTGGAGCGCAGCACATTTGTTGAGGTATAATTGGTTCAGTTTTGACAACAATTTGGATCTAACATTACCAGCTGAAACTGAGAGGACGAGAAGCCTGATTTGAAATCATTATGTTGCTTTTCAGAGTCAAGAATCAATCAGTCAACCTACTGATTAAAGTTTTGTCTGAATGTTATTGCAATCTCAGTGTTGCAAGACATTTTTGCTCTTTCTTATTTGTACTATCATCAATTACACAAACAATGTTATCCGCAGCTTTTCACAACAACATTACAAGGTGCTTTAGATAAGATTTAGCCTCTAAAAGAAAACTAAAATGTAAGTAACCGTAAAAATAAGAAAAATAATGATTCAAGAAGCAAAACAAAAAATAAAACTAGGAAATTACAAGTTTTAGAAGTTGTTTAACTGAATCTGCAAGCCTCAGATTCTCAGGTGAAAAGCTCCAGAGCTGAGATGTCAGAAGTCTGGCCACCTTTTTATTTTCAACTGAGATTTAGGAACAATATGAGCATCACCCAATATGAGTATCACAGACTGAATGTACAGCAGCTGCTCTGTGCTCACAACAACCAGAGTCTCAGACTCACAAAATGCTGAACTGTCTGATTACTTTTTTATCCTTTTTTACAGCTCAAAATTCAACAAAAATGAACACTGATGACCTTTGTATGAACTATGAGGACATTTGTTTCAGCACGATTAATCGGAAAATCTTCTTAGGTATTAAAAAAAAAAAAGACTTACCCTTTTACAATCTATTCTTTGGGCTTAATTTGTGCCTGTGAGAGTCAGGCCAAGAGCCAGAGCCTGGTAAACCCATCACAGGCTAACGACTTGAGCTGCATCGCTGTAATTGGACGTCAGCTTTCATAATTCCCTCTCTCACTTTTATAGACTGGTGTGAAGTGGGATCTGTCCCTCATTAGTTGTATTTTAAAGGCTTTTTCGCACTGTTTTTCTAAACATCAGCCACTGCAGTATTTATTTATTCTGTTTATGGTATTAAGAGAACTTTATATATTTTATTAGATTTCTTTTATATGTATTTTGTAACAAATATCTCACTCATAATAGTATAGTATTCATTATTTTTAAGTTTTATTATTCAATCGTGAGAGCATGGCTGAAGTCTCAGTACCACAGCTGCAATATGTGGCCTCAAACTGATATAGAAACATTTAAACTTTTGTTACTCTTTTGACTGATGAGGACAATTTCATTAATTAAAAACTTTAAATTCTGTGCAAGGATAGAGAGCTTTTTTGAACATACAACATGTTTGCATTTGGGTTCCCAAGTATTCAATATCAGGTGCAAATTAGGTTGCAAAGATTCAAAATGCAAGAGGTGTGTTTCCATCAGCCCGTTCTCATTCTGAACCCGTAAAGAAAAGCCCATTGTTTGCTTCCCATATGAATGTTGAGCCAAACCAAGATGTTTTCTTTTAAATCATTCCAGGTGTACGTTTATTTTGAAAAAAAAAAAACAAAAAAAACTATGCATCTAAGTAGCAGAACGTGTACATTTTCTGTGAAAACAGAAGTGTTTTTTGAAAAGACACAATGCATTTAATAGCTATAGTATTAGTTGATAAACACTATTTTAGTTGTTCAGTGTGCTCTCTGTTTTTATACATCCATTTTTTCCCATTGCTTTCTCCCAGAGCTTTGACTGGTGCTCTTTTAACTAGCACCACCTACTGCTTTTCTCTGAGCCAGCTCCCAGCAAAAGTGATAAGTTTTAGGTTGGGCTTTTTTGCACCTGCTGAAACAGTGTCTGTAGAACCGAGTATCCAGTACCAAAAGCTGGCTTCAAATGTTTGCTCAGATCTGTTCTCATCTTTTCTTATATATTTGTTTAAACAGTTTTGATCATATTGCTAATTTTTTAAGAGATTTGTAGAAAGACAGGTTTATATATAAGCTGTAAATTGCTATTGCCACTGAAAGTCAGGCACCAACATATCTTCATAAAACAATTCATATAATACAATTTAGCACCCCATGAATGGCGTTACGTTCTTAATGTAAAGTTAATTAAGTGATGTAACGGAGGTCAGGTTTAGGCAACAAGTTACTATGGTTGGGTTTAGGAAAAAAGAAAGATGGTGAGTACATAAAAATGACATAAAGTTCACTGAAGGTTCACGCTGTTCCAGACAAGCATCTCTGTGGGAAAGTCCTGGGGGAAAGTCCGGATATTTGGGACATGTCCACTTGCTTAGGCACATAGCTTAAAATTTCAAACTATATCTGGTCTTACTTGTAGAGGTCTGTTATGTGGCCAAGATGAATTTGGTTTTTGATCATCAAACAGAATTTTAAAAGGTTTTGATTGATAGAAATGAAACCAAGGATATCATTTATTTTTCAATATCATATTATTTAAGTCACATGAAGTTTATTTTACACATAGAGAGCACAGGTAATGTACATTAAATCGTCAAATAAAAATCATAAGTGAGGGAAAGCTAGAAACCTCTGAGGCATTCCTACAGTATCACAATGTTTCATAGTCTTACAGTGGAGCCAATAAGACCAAGGTTACTGAATGGAACAGACGGCGCAGACACACACAAACATGCAAATGACCTCACACACACACACACACACACACACACACACGCGTGCAGGGAGTTATTAAATGCAGCAGACAGTGAAGTAATTCACTCTTGTCCCCAAAGGACACTTTAGAAGCAATAAGTGGATAAAAGCATACAAATGGGGCAAACAGGCAAAGGAACACACATTTACACACATGCGCTTACATAAACAGTATGCATTCAAGTAATAAGTGGTAAAAAAAAAACAAGAAAAGGATCTAAATTTTCTGGATGAAAAGAAATCCACAATTTGCAAGTTTTGGCAGAGAAAAGAAATCCATTACTTTTCCGTGTCTCCCTTGAAAGTTTTAGTAATTTTGAAAGAGAATCTGTTTTATGATCTTACCGTGTGCTGTGAATAAAATAGAATAAAACAAAATAATCAGCATAATTCATTTTCATAACTGGCAGCAGCTGTGTAAACGTCTTGAACTCAGACAAGCGTTCAGTGGTATTTCCCACTCGGCGGTGCAGTTGAAAGACAAATTTCCCCTCGCTGATGCAGACGGATCGTTTGATGTACCTGATATTTGACCTTCTTTAACACATGAGGCCCTGAACTACCCATTACCTACTCCTCCAGCTGCTGCAGACAGGACAGGAAACTGCACAGCTCACCAGCCGCTTTCACTATTTCACCACAAAGAAAATAACTTTTTTTTTCGCATTAAAAAAAAAAAAAAAGTGATTCTTCTGCAGCAGAGCAAAGACAGACTAAATTTACCAGCATTCGACTGGTGGTTGGTGGTAATTTCTCTTCATGACAGACAGACTCATGCAGACATCCACTGATCCTGCTGCCAAGTGTCCGCTGTTTCACTCGAAACCTCTTTTGGGATAGAAAATCATGTCTGACAGTGATGGGGTTTTTTTTGTCTTGTAAAAGTATAAGTGGGACTGGAGGGAGGACTGTGGTTATCGTCTTTCTTTTTTTTTTTAGAAAAAAGAACCAGTTTAAAGACAATGAACAATCCAAAGGAGGAATACTGCATTGTTTCTAATTTTAGCTTCTAATCTTGTAAACAAAGACATCTCTGCTACATGTGTGTGGTGGTTATGATCAGGTCAACTAAAGAGGGATTTTTTACCACTGTTTCATTTGAATTATTTTTAGAGGCCTGTGCGGGTAAATGTATCCAGTAGTTCAGGGAAAAAAAGGTTAAAATCTGGAGGAAAAAAAAAGATATAATACTGAAAGTCAAACATATTGCCTGTTTTCTGATATATAAAATTCATCCTGTTAACATAATTTGTCCTACAATATGAGCCTGAGGCTTATCTTTTGTAATTATCTGTGGACAAATATGTATCCACTGACAAGTAACAAGGAAATTGTCTTATAGAAATGTCAAAAGACATATTTGAGTATACATCTTTCTCGGAGCACCAGCCAGTTTATTTGTCAACTGTAAAATGTCCCTCTCAGCACACATACTGGTCATAATTCTTTAAGAAACAACTTTAAGATATCCTGATCAATTTTTTTAAACATAAAATATTAACGTAATTAGAGGATATATATTAATAACCTTATAAATTATTTTTAAAGATGAAACTGCACATTTTAGAGAGCCTTTTACTGTAAGCTTTCCAAAGCACACCTGTGTAGTGATGATGCTGCTTTATTCAACACACCTGTCAGGTGGATGGATTGTCTTAGAAAAGGAGTGCTCACTAACATTATTAAATTTGTGACCAAAATTTGCTTGCAATAGTCAAGCAAATAAAGGCATGAACAAGTTTTTCTGTATCTTGTTAAGTCAGAAATCCTTCTTGTCTTGTGGTGACACTGTGAAGTAGAGCTGTGTGTCATCAGCATAGAGATGGTAGGAGTTGTTATAATATGTAGCTGCATCATACGCCACATGAGTGTTTCAGGAGATGATGAAGCTTTTGTACAGAGCAGTTCCTTTATCCTCTTCTCCCACTTTTCCGCTTCTCAGAGATTGTCAGACTACTCGTGTGGCATCCATATAGAGGTCACACTCTCCGAGCCCTTTCAGGCCTTTCTCTCTCTCTGATACTTGGAACTGCATTTGAGCAGAGAAACCTTGATTTTATTCAAGCAGAACCTCAGCGTCAGCAAAGCTTGGTGTCCTATAGCATCACAATGAATCAGCTGCAGAGCTGCCAGCCCTGACCTCTGACTTCTGTGTGGGAGCGAGCAAAAGAAAGAGTCTATGAGGGTCAACAGGAGATACCACAAAGAAAGGAATACATACTGCATATATTTTTTATACCATTTTTTCCTCTCTTTTTTAGCAACCAGAGCTGATGATTATACTTGTGGATATACTATATTGTGTCTTAGCTGCTTTTTTTTGCTTTTTATCACTCATCTTGAAGGAAACATATGAAATTGTATTATAAAACATTTCATTTTTTATTTTGCAGAAAGAAAAAACAAAGAAAAATGAAAAGCGTCACCATACAGTACTGTTACTTACTCTTTCTTACAGGTACAAATCCAATGAGGACTATGTTTATGTCCGTGGTCGGGGTCGAGGAAAATACATCTGCGAGGAATGTGGCATCCGCTGTAAGAAACCGAGTATGCTAAAGAAACACATCCGAACGCACACCGACGTCCGGCCGTACGTCTGCAAGTTCTGCAACTTCGCCTTCAAGACAAAAGGTAGGCTTATTTTTTACCACGTCATTTCATGTTGTTAGCTTATGAATCTGAAGTGTGGGGTTTGAGTGGATTTTTCAAAGCCTGGGAACTTTATTTTCTCACTACAGTCACATTTAGAAGTATGGATTTCTACATAGAGGATGTTTCATTGTCATCTAATAAATTTGCTCGTCACCAGAGTAGAAAAACTTCCCTTTAAACACAAGACTAATCATATATTTTGGGGTGTTTGCAGCTTCTTTTAGTAGTAAAACTCACGAAGGCTCTAACTGAAGAAATCCTAAAACAAAGAACGAAGTGGTTGAATAGATGAATAAAACATGCAGAGAGGCTTTTTTTCTGTAGCTGTGGTCAGACAGGAACCTCCTTCATATATGGGTTTGAAGATGCTGACTCGCTGACATCCGATCTTTAATAAAAAGCCATTATCTGCCTGATAGATTTTCAAACCTTAAACTCCCCCCTAGATGTATCTGACTTAGCATTCAACCAAGAGCTCAGACCAGGTTGAGTAATTTTGTCATTAAATTACATTATTTATAAATTATATATAATTTGTAAATGGTAATTTTGTGGTCTCGCCTTTTCTTCCATCACTTCAATTTCCATTTCGCCCTGTGTCTTTGTCACAGCCAAACAAGCTCTGGTTTCCAGTAAGACGTAGTCGAGGGGTCATTAAATGCTGTGTGTGTTTGTGTGTGTGTCTGTGTGTTTTGTAGGAAACCTGACGAAACACATGAAGTCTAAGGCTCATATGAAAAAGTGTCTGGAGCTGGGAGTCTCCATGTCTTCTGTTGAGGACACTGAGGCGGAAGAAGGAGGTAAGGAACTCACAAGCGACTAAAACAGACACACACACATACACACGCACACACACACACACACACACACACACACAGACACACACACAGACACACACACAAACTCCAGAATCTGCGAGGATATCCTGCTGTCTTGCCGAGTGCTGCCTGCAGTGTCTTTGGCTCTGTGCGGTTGTACAGGGACAATTAGTGTAATGGAAAGCAGAGCTCATCCTGACAGCCAGGGCTCATGTCAGACAACCACACTCGACACACAAGCTGCTTAAAAAACAAAACAAAACAAAAAAAACATCTCTCCACTGTTTGTTTGGAGTCTCTTATTAGATTATTATAATATTTCCATGAACAATTTTAAAACCACAATTTCATTTTTGAGCAGTTATTCATTAAAAGCAACAAATGTTTGCTCTTCATCGCCTCTGACTGAGTTCATAAGTTTAAGCAGAGAAGCCCGACATCCCATTAATCATCTGATATGATATAAATAATCTGATAATTATTAACTGTGGAAGCTGTTGTGGGCTGAGAGGGATGAATGTGATTTGACCATGAAATATTCACCAATGATAAATTCTCATCTGCTGTCTCTCGAGGCTGGGATGGTTTCTAAACAGATGAGTGGGTTTCGGTGTCTCGTTAATCTTTTGATGACTCGATAATAAAGCTGGAATTAGTGAGATTAGTTTTCTAATCTTTATTTACCATTAGCAACAACTTCTCCGTTTTCCTGTCAGTCTTTGTTAGTACAAGGTAACAACAGCACACTGTCAATCATGTATTAAGACTGAACTTTCTTATTACTGAATGAAATGTGTCTCGTCATTAGCTGTTATCTGACAAGAATAACTTCTAACTGCCGTAATACCCAATATCAATCGTTATAAACAGATGTTTGCTCAGTGACCCTTGGCATCAGAAAACGATGGCACCCTGCAGCGGCCGCATAAGACACAGCAGGCATAAAGAGAGAGAAAGTCTGAATACTGTAGGGTGGGAGGAAGATGTTTTAAATGGGTCA
This sequence comes from Plectropomus leopardus, assembly GCF_026936395.1. Classification (NCBI taxonomy): domain Eukaryota; kingdom Metazoa; phylum Chordata; class Actinopteri; order Perciformes; family Serranidae; genus Plectropomus; species Plectropomus leopardus. The sequence goes on from NC_142191.1 coordinate 25,272,580, forward strand.
AACAGACACAGAGGCCCACTGTTAGTGTCCAGTGTGAAACCAGAAGTCAGTCGAGTTATTTTCATAATAACGTAGTGTGCTAGTATGTGTAGCTTCCTCTGATAGTTATGCATTATGCTAGTAAACCATTATGTTTTTATTTACACCAAACCGCGTGCTAAACCTAAGGAAATAAAACCTGTTTTTTTAACTGACGTTTCTAAGTTTATTTGAAAAGGTGTTCGCATTTAACAGGCAAAAACTGTGCATTTACTCTGAAAACTGAAGCTTATTTTGAAAAGACATGTAAGACATGAACAAGTGCATGTAATGAGCATAAATTGACACACCTTGCCTGTGTGCTCTCTATGTAAAACTGTCACTGGAGGGGAACCCAAAGCATCATGTTTTTGTCAGTGTCAGTACTTGACAAACTGCGAATGAGAACAGGATACCATCATTTACCAGTAATAGTATTATGTGTGGCCATTAACATAAGCTTTTAGTTAGTAAGCTGAATTTAGAAACTTAGCATTTACTTTGCCGATGAACTGACCTTCAGTCCCAATCAAAAATGCAACTAGTGAACACAAGTAAATGGATGAAAGTAAAATGAAAGTAAAAGAATAACACTTTTTTTTTAAATGTATGAATAAATATCTTGTATACATGTTATAATGTTTTACCCGTCTGATTTACCACTCTCATCACATAAACATGATATTTATGAAACTGTAACTTTGCATTTTAGCACAGTTAGTTACATACAAGCTCAAGACGCTACATTTTTAGAGAGAGAAATATACTCAATGTCTTGTACATCATTTTAAATTAAACGTTGTCGGAAAGTGGGGATCACCACAAAAATGTCAAATACATTCCTGTTGGTTCACGCAAAGTTTTCTCAAACAACGTGAATTTGCATGGACTTAATCATCAGTCTGTCAGTTAAGGGTTTAACTTAGACTTGTAAGTTTATTTACTGGCATAGATATATTAGTTTACCATAAATATATTTTTATATTACTGGTTTAAGGGCTGGTCGATATGGAGGAATCAAATTTCTCAAGTAATACTTTTACCACACCTCAGTATCAACATAGCGGTGATATTGTAGGGTTGACTATTGGTGCTTTCACCAAACACAATGAGATTTTTGATAAATAATCCTAAATAATGTGGATTTAAGTAGGTAAAGGCAAATAATATTATAGCTAGAACAGTCTGGTAACTTCAGAAAATTACATCTCTTTTCTGTAATACAGCCTTTAAAACCAGCAGAAGAGGAAACTTATGATGTTACAATATCCAAAATCTAGGACAATATCCAGTAATATATAACGATATTGTTATAATATCGATATATTGCTCAGCCTGAACTGGTTGTTTAATAATGTAGATGATCTATAGTGACACTGATATAAACTTAATTGCTGGACTAAGTGTGTTTGTTTGTGTGTGTGTGTGTGTGTGTGTGTGTGTGTGTGTGTGTGTGTGTGTGTGTGTGTGTGTGTGTGTGTGTGTGTGTGTGTGCATGCGCGCGTGCATGCGTGTTGGCTTGGCAGTTAATTGGGACACATGCAGGGTTTTGTGGAAAGAGAGAGCTTCAGAAAGTCAGTCAGAGTCGTTTAGACAAACATTTGTGGTTTGTGAAAAAAACAGTTGTATATATGAGACTAACTGGAAAAGTAGTCTAGTGTTAGTGGATCTGATTTCCGCTCATAGCAGTTGGCGAAATACAATTTATTAACTCCAAATGGTGTCTGCTTCTCTACGCTGGAGGATGTCCAGGAGAAGCAAATAAAACTGATGGAACAAAAAAAAAAAAGTAGAGAAAATATACAAAATATTTTGTATTTCTATGATTTTGACTTCTGGCTAGATGAAACTTTCTGAAGAACTCAGAACAGCTCAGGATTTTTGTGGAACTTCATCAACTTTGACTCTTTATTACAAAAGTTGCAATAACAAACCTACTTTCTCATTCCCCAAAATCCCATTTTTCGTTTTATCAGCCAATCAGCAACATTTTATAATAAAGTCAGACCCAAAGTGATGGTTGGTTACCTGCCAACAGTAACTCTGAAGCTACTGTACAATGAGACCTTGCCAACATTTGGCTGGAGTCCACCCTGCAGAAAAACCAAAGCATCTCACATAACTTTGTTTTATTGTGTTTTATATTTTATTGGTTTGAGCTGGTGGGAATGTGGTTTCAGTCGAAGCTCTTTTTGTAGCCACATTTTAATACAAACTTTTTCTCTCTCTCCCCTTATCTTTTCTATCTTTTGTTTGGTGATCGTTTCTTCTACTTCCCCTGCTTTGTCTTCCTTTTCCTCTTCTTTCACTTCCTCTACTTTCTGTCTTCCTCCTCAATTTCCTTTTGTTCTTCTTCTGCACCTGCCGTTCCCTTTCTTCTATTTCTGCTCTTGATTCCTCCATTATCATCTTTTTCTGCTCTTCTTCCTGTACTTCCTTTTTTCTTTTACTTTCTTTTTCTCTTCTTGCTCTTCCCCCCTTCCTCAACTTTTTACTTTTCCCATCTTTACTTCCTCATTTGCTTTTTTGCTTTTGCTTTTTTTCTGCCACTCCCCTCACATTCACTTTTTACTCTTCTACGACTTTTTTTTACTTTCCTCTTCCTTTTCCTCTTCCACATTTTTGTTTTCTCCTTGTCTTTGTCTTTTTCTTTTGCTTTTTCTCATCTTTCTCTTATTTTTCATTTTCTCCTCCTGCATCAACTTTTCTTCCTCCTCCTCCTCCTCCTCTTATAGATGCCGGCGAGGAAGGCCAGAGGTCGGAAAAGATGTCCCGAGGCGCCATGGCGGAGCACCAGTTCTCAGACGCTGATGACTCAGATGGCGGCGAGGAAGATGGCGATGAGGTGGATGATGACGATGACGAAGAGGATGACTATGATGGCGACTCCACTCCTAAGACCCGTTCGCGCTCGACTAGCCCGCAGCCTTACTCCCTGCCCTCCATGTCAATCACAGCTGTGGCCTCCTCCCACCCCGCTCCTCACCTTTCTCACCACTCAGCGTCGGACCTCCTGGGCAACACCAACAAGCCTCCGCTGTTTGGCTACTTCACCACTGTGCCGAGCATCCAGATCACACCGCAGGCTCCGCCCAGCGACCACAGCCAGACAGAGTACCACAGAGGCCTGCAGAGGGCGCTAGGCAGCAGGCTGCTGGCTCCACCCTCCTCCTCCATAGATGAAGACCTCCCCGTCCCCTCCCCAGATCTCTCCTCACCCTCCTCCCGCCTGTCCTCACCCGGGCTGGACCACTCCGGCTGCTCGTCGCCCATCTCCCCATCCTCCTCACCTTCAGCCCGTCGATACCTCTCCCCACGTCGCGACCTCTCGCCCCGTGCAGGACACCTCTCACCCCGGCGGGACATCTCTCCTCTGCGTCACATCTCCCCCAAGAGGGACCTGGGGGCAGCAGGAGGTTACAGGCGAGATCTCTCCCCCAGGAGGGGACACTTCTCGCTGCTCTCCCCTCTCTCGCGGCCCACTTCTCCCGGAGGAAGAGACTACAAGCGTGATCTTTCACCAAGAGGCCGCCACAGGGCGATGATCCGGCCTGTTTCTCCTCGCCGAGGGCTCCACCAACACCTCCACCACCAAAGGTGAGTGAAGGAGCGGCTGGCTGAGGCTTCATAATGTCTGTTGCAAAATCCAGAAAAGTTTTTTGGAGTACTCGTTTTTATTCCTCTGTGCTGGTGAAAGCCGAAGCCAGAGGCACTATGTCCTTGGGTTGTCCGTCAGCATGTCCCATTCTCATGAGCATGATACCGCAAGAATGCCTTGAGGGAACTTCTTCAAATTTTGCACAAACATCCACTTTGTATCAAGGGTGAACTGATTGGAATTTGGTGGTCATAGGTCCCTGTAACCTTGTTTGTCCCGCTAAATCTCAAGAACACCTTGAGGAATTTTTTTCAAATGTGTCACTGACATTCACTTAGAGTTCACTTTGAACTGATTAGATTTTGGTGGTCAAAGGTCAAGGTCACTTAGACCTATAAAACATGTTTTTGGCCATAACTCAAGAATTCGTATGCTAAATATGAAGAAATTTCATGCAAATGTCTATTAGAATATAATGCTGAAATGCTTGCAGTCTATGTCCAAAATGTCAAAGTACAACTTCACACTGGCATCATAATGTTCTAGAAAAACGCTTTTCTGGCCGCTAGTCAACATCAGCTCTCAAGAACAGAGGGGGAGACATTTGGTCAAATGCTGAATTGGTGACACTAATCTTTAGTGCCACACTTTGAAACTGAGCTGATTGTATAGATCTTCTGTGCCGCCGGGGGGAAGATGTGCATGAAACATCCCCAGACATGGATGTGAACTTTAAGGGCAGCTTGAGTGGTTTGCAGAGTTATCATTAACAAGAATAATGCCCTTAAGAAGTCAAGGCTTCAATGATTATCACAGGCCGACATTATTTAAATGGGCTCTGTAGTGTACCTACACTCAGGTACACTACATCAGGTAAAATTGTTAAAACAAAACTCAGACATAGAATTAACATCAATAGCATATTTCAAAGGAAAAGGTGCAGCATTACATTTAATAAACAAAATCTGCCATATGGGACTTTTACCGATAATAGCATATGCCATTAAATTAAATATTGCATGAAGATTTAATGTGATATTTCTGCTTTCTTGTGTGACTACCAGCCAGCAGAGTGGATTGCGAGGCATCAGGCCAGGTCACCAGGCCGGGGTGCTGGGTCAGGCAGAGCTCGGCCCTCTTGGACGTCGCAGAACCAGCGCAGAGATGGAGACGGTAAAAGCCTTAAAATTTCCAAATACGAGACTTGTAGTCAAGTCTGAATAAGTTATTTTATTCTTTATTTAAATCATCTTTTTTCTATGATGGAGTAGCCAACTTTTCTCTTTGTGGATCATGTTTTGTGGATTTTAACATATTAAAAGTGATACAAGGCAGCTCTGCACTTTGGCTCACCCAAGTGGCAGCATGACATAAATATATTTTTGCATTTCAGAAAGACTTCACTACTCACTTGCTACTGTTTTGCATTTTGCTTATGAAGTTTAACGTGTTTGGATGAGAACTTGAGTGTCTGCGTTAGCAGGGATGGACTTCACTGTTATCCCTCCACTTTATATATTTTATGCTCAACGTTTAGGTGCTTTACTGTGATTTACTAAACTTTCTGCGGTCCGGTGTGGTGAACCTGAAGCTGAAATGTGGGGAAAGGACAGAAAGAAGAGAAAGCAGAGGAGAAAAAGCACCTGGCAGACGGAGCAGAAACATTCAGAGAGGATGAGGGAATAAAGAGCGAGTCAGATAGACTGAGTGTGTTAGAGAGAGGGATGATTGAAGATAGGGCTGCTGGGTTTTGGTGGTAATGGGATCTTGGCCGGCGTTGGTGTGGTTAATAACACGGCTGTTTTTCTTCTTAAGAGCCCTGCTTCAAACTCTGGCTTCTCCTGCTGGTCCCACTTAAACAAAGCGTGAGGCAGAGAGAGGCCGGCTCGCCTTTGATAACCGACCACTCTCCAAATGATAGATTAATGTTTTAACAACCATTATTCAGGAACAAGACGTTTGCCTGAGTCTTCACAATTTGTGTTTGTTTTTCTTACCAACACCTGCCTCCAAGACAAGTACACATTTCTGTCTGTGCACTTTTCATCAGGGCTTATTAATTTATGTTGGTTCAGAATATTTGCTTTCCATTGCAAAGCCTTATGTGTGTTTATTGTAGTTGGTGCCGTCCAGGGGGTGTGTGTATTTGTGGGTTTGTGCCATGACATGATATTAAAATGTCTAAAAAAAAAAAAAAGAAAAGAAAAAAGAGGAAGGAAAACCATTTAAAAAAGACAACGACGTGTTTTCATGTTCATCTCCGCTTGTGTTCCCAGGATCATTGCCTGGGCTCGCCAGGGGAACGGGACCAGGGCAGTAGTCGCGGTAACCAGTCCAGCCCACCTCACCAAGTCCTGTTCAGCCACCTTCCTCTCCACTCTCAGCTCCAGGTATTTGATTTTTTTTGTATATGTTTTTCTTATATATCTTATTTTAATTTTTTGCATTTTGTTTCTTGGAAATAGTTTATTTTATATAATTAGATTAATATGTTTATGTTTTTTGTACATTTATTTTAAGTTAATTTGTAAAAAAAAAAAAAAAAATCAAAGTTTCTTTCAGCAGGATTTGTTCGGTTGTTATTAAAAACTTTTTACTGTAAAATCATGATCATGTTGTTGACAATGCAGTGACTTACACGGCTCCATAAATTCACACTGCCTGTGTGAACACAGAAAGCATGCAGCAGTTCAGCCGTCACACACATTACTCAAACATGCGGTGTGTCGCGGGCATGAAACATGCCTTTAGATTATTTTCTGTAAAGCACTTTGTAAATACATAAAGGATATGCTAAAAAATATACATTATTATTTATTATTGATTGCACTATTAAAAAAACTGCAAAACTGTTGGAACAAAATAAATTCTATCACCGCAAATTATACCGGTTGCATCAACAGGGCTTAAGCCCTCTCCTTGCTAAGACCAGGCGTGAATCTTACGCGCAGACAGGGGCAGGAGTACGGCCAAAGTCTCAGCTGTTTCAGATGTCTGATACACAGCACAAGAGCCACAACAGCTGAACAGAAACTCACGCTAAGTGACCAAACAAATGTTCACCAGTGAAAAGTGCACCGCTAATGTCCGTTATCAAGCTCGATAGCAAACTAATTCGCTGCTCAGCATGTTTCATCTTTACTTTTTAATGCCACTGCTAACAGCGCACTGTCCATCCATGAGTTATAAAACAAATGTGTTTAGTGTCTCTCTCCTTTCACTTTACTACTAGAGCAGCACACGGCGGCTACTATCAATCAAACAGACATGTCGATCCTAAACAACTGTATTAATCTTCATATCTCGATGTCTGTGAAATTTGCTCTTCTTTTGCTCTGATCATCCATAATAACCTTGCCACAAATGATAAATGATTAGCTTTGCATTAGCAAGACAGCGGCTGTATTTTAATGTATATGTAACGGCCGTAGTCGCTGGTCATCGAACCTCGAATCACTAAGACCAGGTGAAGTTAAGACTAGGCATAGGTTTGGTTGGTGCAGCTAACCTAAAGTCCAGCCTGAAGAGTGGTCTTTACAAAGACTGACTCAGCAGTTAGGACCAGTCTTAGTTGAGACCAGTTGGTGCAACCGCCTCCTGGTCATAGTTTCTATCAAACAAATAGGGGAAATAGCACATTTTGTTGAGGACTGTTTTCAGCAGCAGATTAATCCACATTTGGTTGTCTTGTGAATATTTGGGGCAGCAGGACAGTGTATGTGGGACTGAATCAAAAACACACTGTGTGTATTTATGATAATGAAGGAACATGACACCCAGTGCAACAGTGTGGCTCACTGATTTGTTTAAATAGTTTAATTATCCAGTGTTGGTTTTGGTCTTTTAATGGAATTTGTTGACAAAAAGAAAAATATCAGACTCACTTTACATCCGACTCAAATATACATATTTTTTTCAGGTGCGTTCGCCGTTCCCAATGATCCCCATTGGTGGGATCCAGATGGTACACTCCGTCCCCACGTCCGTCACCGCCCCTCTAGGCCAGCAGGGGGCGCAGCAAGTTGCATCCCGCTTTGTGCTGCAGAAAAGCACATCAGAGGACTCCAACACCAGCGAGGCCACCTCCCCTCATTTCACCTCCTTCACCGAGAAGGGAGTACGAGGAGGCGAGAGACTGAGGCAGTCGACTTCACCTCACCCCTCATCGCAGGAGAGGGAAGGAGGAGGAGGGAGGCAGGAGCAGGAGGAGAGCATCCAGACCTGCACCAAGGCCATCGCCTCGCTCTGCATTGACTCGGAGGAGCTCGCCGAGAGAGGAGGAGGAGGAGTCAGAGGGGATAGAGGGAAAGATGGAGCCAGAGCTTCTTCTTCCTCCTCTCCCTCTCCTTCTACGTTGTCTCATGACTCCCAACAGCGCTCGCCATCCATCTCCATGTCGCCGCCATCTCCTCACGCTTCACCATCTACCCCACAAGGTCCCGGGATTCAGCACTTTAGCGGCCAGGAGCTCAGGCCTCTGCACACGTCAATCCCCGCCTCCCCCCACTCCTCTGCCCCCTCTCCCTCCTCTTCCTCCTCCTCCCCTCACCCTCCCAGCCCCGCATCTGAAACCCTCCAACCTCCAACGGCGTCCAAACCTCTCAAGCTGGAGAGAGACAGGGAGGCAGAAAGCACAAAAAGAAGCAAAGACGTGTCGTAGGACTGCAGAAGAAGAAGAGGAGGAGAAACAATGGATTTCATTTTTTTGTTTTGTTTTTGGATAATAGGAAGGGATGAAGTGCAACAGAGAGAGAAAAAATGACTTTTGCACACTTACACACATATTCTTCTACTTCAGCTGATACACACACACTTTCTCTCTCTCTCTCTCTCACACACACACACACACACACACACACATACAAATACAATGCATACAAAGAAAAACAGCTCTTGTCAAAAAAAGACTTTAAACGCAAATGGACTTCTGCAGTTTTAATGTTCGTGTGGAGCATGCCTGTTATAACCAGGGCCTGCTCTCAGAAACGTTCTTATTTAAAGACTTTAAAGGGGATCTGCATACGGTTACACATGTACGGTAACTCCCACCAACACGAGCCCGACCAAAATCTGCTCAAAGAAAAAATAAGACTCTGGTTAAACGGTACGTCAAAAAAAAAGAAAGAAAGAAAAAAAAATGACAGCTACGTGTGTGCCTTTTCTTTAATCTTATATTGTTTGTTTTTTGCTTATATTCTTATAAGCAAACAAAGCAGGAAGGTAAATGTAAATACAATACTATCACGTTTTGCGTATCAGCTTTGTAATAAATGCAACCCCCTTTCCTCCTTAACCCTTTTTTTCCTTCCCCACCTCCTGTTTTTTTTTTTTTAATTTTGGACACCTTAAAGTCTCGACAAGCGATGTGAAGTTATGGATATTACTATTACGTATGGTTGCACTAAAACATATTTTTATATGAGTGAAATTTTAAAAATGGCTTTTTTTGTGTACAGCAGCAATATAATACTATTTATTATTGTTACCATGTTTCATAAATTGTACATTTTTTCTTAAATGTTGTGGATGCCTTTTTCTATGTAAAGCATGGGTTTTTTGCTATCGCTTACATTAGGGCGAGGATATGTACACTGTAATATGGCTTTATATGTTAGACCTATTTATATACGTCTAAGTGAGCCCCCTCTACTTGGAGGTATATACACATAGAAGTAAGATTTACCAGAATATTTACCCAGCATATGAATACATACGGTATATAGAATCTATCAACCTGTCTATCTATCTATCTATCTACCTATCTATCTATCTATCTATCTGCACTTAACATTTAGAATGACATTCACATTAAGGTTATGGTAGTTTGCTTGTACATTTTCTCTGCTGCTCTTTGCCTGTCCCTGGTTGTGATTTCTCTCGTTTTTTACTTACTTCCGTGGTATTACTTATTGTTTTGATTTTTACGATGCACAGACTTGCTCTCAGCATTACGTGAATGAACATGCCTTCTTGCACCGTGGCATTCTGCTCAATCGTTGGTTTTTAACCCGCCACCTCTCCATTTACACACTCCCCACGCTCCTCCCCAACACGAATATTGATGTTACACCGTAGCTCCACATTCTGAAAAACAACTTTGCTTGAATGAGTAGTTTTATTCGAACGGGGAAAAACATTCCAGTCCATGTAAATATTCAGTCAACCCCCCCTAAAAACACAAACACACACACAATTTTTTTGGCATTGATGCACATTGTGGCCACGGCAATCAACCCCCAGAAACTCTTATTTAATGGCACACATCAAACTGTCAGACAAATGCACCTTATATTTCTTCGGATCTCTGCTATGAAAGTCCCAGCACTCGGATCACTTCTTTTGCAAACTTTGATTGAAATTGATGTGTTTAGGAGAACTGCTCTGCGCTCCGTACACCAAAACTGTCTCAAAAAAAAAAATCACAATAATACATATTACAGTTGTGACATTGAGGCTTTCTGCACTGCTTTTTTTGACCCTTCTGTGATCCTTCCTCCTCTACCGGGCATCCCTTTTGTAGCTAAGCAATATTTAGCCAAAACTCTGCTCACCAGCAGGGAGTGTATTTGTTGCAAGGCAACAACAAGCGTTCTTAAAAATCCTAAAATCAGGAGAAGAAGGGAGCAGTTGGAGGTTGTGGTAATTTCAGTGACACAACTCTTTTCTCTTTCGACAGTTTCGAGTGGAGTCGGGCAGGCTGCAATGTGAGTGTGTATCTCTGTATTCTGTATCAGTGTGTATTCGACCAGTATATCCTCTTCTTACGACTTTTTTCTATTTCGATCCTCCCTCTGTTATGTACACTTATCATGACGACAATGATGTCTTTAAAAAAAATCTCTTTCTCTCTTTCAAAGATATCAAAGCACAAGTCATTGTATAGAAATGACAACAATACAAAAAAGGACAAAAAAAAAGGTTAACGTGCATATAAAAGGGTAACTTTTGTGATGGTGTTCTGTGGAATTAATACATATATCATGTATGACCCCAGTTGCAACAAGGAATCGCAGTAGAAGTGGAAAAAAATGGATTGTTGTTTTCAAATAAATATGAATAGAATCATTTTTTTGTCTGCGCTCCTTTTTCCACTATTTTTTATTGTGTTTTAGTGATGACAGTATACAGTGTAGGCACACAGTTCAAACAAATGTCATCACCATATTCTTCCAAGTAAACCCAGTGCTACAGTAGTACTAATAGGGATTTTAATATTAATAGCAAAAGCAAAGCAATTACAGTACACTTTTACTACTGACAGTAATGGTTGCTGTGAAAGTACTGGTAGCAGTAGCAGTTGTAAAAAAAAAAAAAGCAAATGTAGCCTTGTAACAGTTGCCAAAATAGTAGTGATATACAGGCCTGTCATGATGATCACTTCTGTTGAACAATATATTGCCCCCGAAATAATTCCGATAATCAATATCATTATCAGGTTTGAGACCATTTTATGCCACTGATATTATGACAATAAAATAGCATAATGATGCATCCTTTCAAACTCTTAGTTCATAAGAATATTCAGAGCTGAGATGATGTGAGAAAATCTACCTTTAGTCTACCTTTATAGGGGTACACCAAAATGACTCAGTTTGAGACTTCATAAAAAAGTTTGGCCAACAGAAACAAAACCAAGTGATGCCTCTTGTGACTCATAGACAATCTTAGCAAAGCACATTCACCTCCATAATGTCACAGGTGTGCTGCATTTGGCTCCCAGGTGGTTTGTTGGTTGATTTCAGAGTGGAGGACAGAGTTGTTGGAGGGTAAAACCACAGACAACTAAATTTCTGTCTAGTTGTAAGAGATAGGCGAGCCAGTAACTATCAGGAGTGTGACTCTTTAACTCCTAAGTCCTGCAGGCTACCGCTAAGCTAACATTACACTGTGTCCTCTTTGAATTGTTGATTGACGATTCAAGCAAGTTGGTGGGTACCATAAGGAAAAAAAAAAAGAATTGTCGTGCCCAGGTAACATTTAAAATGATCTGGAAAATCTATATGTTTATCCTGGCATTATGTTGGCTAAAATGTTGGTGACAAAGTAAACAAATGTGCATGTAAACACAACAGGCAATATCAAGGTCAGCAAAATGATTGAGGCCATGTACATACATGTACGATGAGCTGATAACATAACTATCACGAGAGGCCTATTTATATATTACCTGAGTCAGAAATAGTAGTTGAACACACAGTAAGATTCATTCATTTTAGAGATGTACTGTCATTTTGAAACTTTAGTTAGCTATCTAAAGCTATTATCACAGATGCATTTTTTGTTAACAAAACAGATGCATTGTGGTTGCAACCTGCCACTGTTCCAGTTATGAAGCCAACCAAAGCTGGAGACGGATCAGGGACACTACGTTAAGAGAGCCGTTGAATCCATGCATAGCTGCCTTAACTTTCCCCTGAACAACAAAAAAGTGAGACTATAGTGTGGAGGAAAGTGGCTATTGCAAAATTTCAGAGGAAATAGGATAAATGATGAAAAAGCTGTAAAAAGTAGCAATTTCCCACCATGTTTGTATCTTCACACATCAGAACCGCTTCACACCGCTTGGCATTTCTTTCAAATTTGTTCATATTCTGCCTTGTGCCCCGCTGACTCAGTTGTCAATCAAACACATCCGACACCCATCCCACAGAGATTTGAAGGCTCGCTTATCATTTTTGATATATTCCAAATATGATTTTGTCGTCCAATCAATAGCAGACAAAAACTCTGACTTGTGATTTCAGTTGGACCTTGACGACCATTTTTGGACGTGCATTTCTGCTAAAGACTAAGACAATATGGGATCCATCCTACAGGGTTTCTTTGTGATTCAAGTCAATCGCTATTCCTTAAAGTAATGTCAATAGTAACAGCAGTGGTAATGACAGAATAAATTAACTGCAGTAACAGACGTGTCAGTAGACATAGCAGCTCTAATTCAAACCCCCATCACGGACGATCTATTCGAAAATACTCTTTGAACGAGGTCAGCTAATAAGTCTTCACCACATATGACTCCAACTGTATTCATCCCTTTATCCCGTCTTCACCCTCGTTCTGTCTTTCTCTTATTTCTAATTTTAATGTAGTCCCTGTCATTAGCCATGTCCCACATATGTCTACCTGTCTACTTTTTTGGTGGTGTTTTTTTTCTTTTTGTTGACACAACTGGGTTGGTGTCAACTTACATTTATGCTGTCAGTCTGTCCACATGTCGGTGAGTCCTGTGGCCTTTGATAGAAGATGATCAAGCGAGTTATTTTGGTCCTGATTAGCGTTTGGAGGAATCACTTTCATCACTAGTTTGTAAGGTGTGAGTGTGAGAGTAGTTTTCATGGTTCAGTGCTGTGAGCATATGGAAGTCTCCCCTGAGACTTGTGTGTGTTGCTGTTTTGTAGCGTGTGTATGTGTGTACAAATGTATCACTGCCTCTCTGTCTGTATTTGTAGGTGCGTCTGCATGTTGTTGGCATGCGTGTGTATAACGTTGTAAGAGTATGCAGACAGATTGTATCTCAATATTTTGCACAAAAGAGTTCCTCAATTAATCAGCTTGTTAATTAGCAGTTGCACATTTTTTTTTGTTGAGGCTTCGGGAGATTAACACCTGATTAACACCTTTACAGGCTGTCATACAGGTTTCTTTAACACCTCATTGCTCTTTGTTATCATCCAAAAACCTCTTTTTAACAAACATTGTTTAAAATTACAATTAGTCATCCGTTTTTGCTGTCAAAAATCCTGGTAAAGAGATTTAATTTGATTTTTTAATAGGAGCTTAATTTTGAAAAAAGGGAGTTTGTAATTTTCCTCTGTATTCAAATAGCAGCTGACAGGCTGAGCCCCGGCAGGGGAGCAGATACAGGGTTTTTTTCTAAAATCAGAAGGTGTAGATTTTGTTTTAAAATTGGGGGAGGATTTGATTTCCTGAATTTTAGTGAATTTTTTGCATTAATTTGTGCTTTTCTGGCATCAGTCGAAGGTTAAAATTCTAGATTCAAGATCAGTTTTATTGTCATTTCACTGAGTATTTGCATAAACAGAATGAAACTATATACTGTTTCTCACCAGCTAAATAGTCTAAAAACAGCTATCAATACAATAAAACAAACAATATGAAATCCCCGAGATAAAAACTAAAGACATATCAGATACACAATTGAACAGCTGAGCCAACAAAACATATAAAATCCACAACAAACAACAGTTTAGCAGCAAGTTTAGACAAAGTTGAGAAAAGTGCATTAGTGTTCTTTGTAAAGAAAAATACCTTTAATTTTTATCAAAATTAAAATCCTCCGGTAATTTAGTGTTTTAATGGTGGGTGACATATTGAGGAGGATGTGTCCCCTTTGTCCCCCCTGATTTTGCACTGGCCACCATTGTTAGCAGCCCTTCTATGATAAAAGGGTCAGAAAAAAAAAAAACTTTTCACATGAAACTGCTTTATCCAGCTTTATTTTACCAGTTTATATCACCTGGTCCATTTGTTTTGGAGATGATTCATTCTCCATCCATCCATGTAAGTGGAGAACCACAGGAATCCCAGACGCAGGAACTCAACCCGCTACATATATGATTGCAAAGATAAAATGGAGTTAACATGAAACTACTAGTTTCTTAATTTCTCTGCACTTTTTGGCAGTTGGACTACTTACATTACAAAAATTAAAATAAACATGCAAAACCTTTTTTTTTTGCTGCAGGGATCACCAGCTTTTAAAAATGTCTTCTCTGCTGGTTCTGTGTTCACATTCCTCTTACAGATTGACTATTATGATTTATGATGATGCTTTTAACAGGCAATAATTATGCAAGTTGCTGAGAGTTATTTTGCAAACTCACGCTATCGTCGCCGAGCCACAGCCCGACCGACACAGGACTGATCTCTGAGTGCACCCTGGGAAAGCTCTGATTTCTGGTTGTGTGTCACCCAAATCAGCTTGTTTACATGTCTTAATGGTTAGTAGCAAACAGCCTGTGGTGGGACGTGTGTGTGTGTGTGTGTGTGTGTGTGTGTGTGTGTGTGTGTGTGTGTGTGCGTGTGTATGCGTAAAAGGGAATACCACGTTTAGCTGCAGAGCTGTTCCCAGCTGTAATTAACTCTAAAGATAAAACAGGGTTTTCTCCTTCTGCCCAGTTTTAGGAGATTTCTTGGGATCACTTAGAAAATGTCAACTTAGGGATGATCCGCCAAGCAGTACATACAGCATTTAACTTAAACATGATGTTCATGTACGCTTTGCACAGAATATGAAATTTTAGCCTCACCATTTTAACACTATTTTTATGCCAGAGCTGAACATTCAGGCTGTTCTTATGTACTGTTGTTGTACATTACCCTACAAAAGTAATGCACCAACATTTGTACATATCATATGGAATCATGAGCCAGTAATTTTGTGTATAACACTCGTATTTGGGCAGGCTGTGATCACATGACCAATGCGCTGATGGGAGCAAAGAATAAAGAAAGAAGCAGTCCCATAAGGACTCAGGTTGGGGTGGTGAATGTGTTGCAAAACATTGGACTTTACTCTGGGACTTTGCAAAAGAGACCAGTGTTCAGAAATATATAATAAACTTTGAGTCATTTTAAGGTACATCTTTTCATAAACTTAACCACAGTAAATCTACTTGCCTGAACCTAACCACTATAACCTTATGTTAGTAACTTTATGTTCAATATTTAATGTCTTTCAGGGGGCGCTAATTCGTCATTCATCATATGACTCATTGTATATGGATAGTGGAACAGCAAACTAACTTCATCTAGCAGTGATTATTGTACTGAACTACTATTATAGTTTCAGTGTTAGTATTATAATTACCAAACAAAAAGTAATCAGTCAAATGGCTAACCAAAAATTAAACCATCCACCTGTCATATTCATAATTTCTTTGAATATTTGTAGGCTTGGTTGGCTGCGCATGCCATTTATCTTATTAAGATCAAATCTGACTTAGAGTTACTCAGAGTATGTGTTTCAAAGACAAGAAAAGTTGGATGTAATTTGTGCAGAAATGGGATGAAATTGTGGTTTTGCCATTCAGAAACATACTGTATTAGCTTAAAATTCACTTCAGCTGTGCAGATCCAGTCACATCATCATGTAATAATTAGCTCGATCACTTTAATTGGTCAAAACAATCATTTTCAGGGTCTTTGCATTTCATTGGACAACTCCAGACTCGCTATTGTCCATCCATCCACCAGATGCCCTGAGAGTTTCCTACCAGTTCCTCTGACTCGTACCTCGAACTGCTCACCTGTTCCTCATTCCCTGATTATCCCCCACCCCCCCCCCTTAGCACCAGCACGTCTCCGCCTGCTGCTGATCTGATCGTCAGTGTGGCTTCATGCCTTTGCTTTCCAATCTTTAACTTAACCTGAACCTTTCATTGAATAGCAAAACTCTTCACAACATGAATACATTACTTTAGTATCCTCATTCCTCACACTTTACAACTCCATACTTTGGTTGACTTCAGAGTTTTACGGGTCATCGTTCAGAGTCCTTCAACAGATCTGTTGATCAGCCTTTGGTGTCAGGGTGGTCTAAAGATTCCTTTCATTGTATCTTTTATGTTTTTGAATTTTACTCATCCTGGGTGGAAATTGAGTTTGATTTTTTTTTTTTCATTGAAAAGGGACATAGAGGAGGCAGGTATGGAGAGAGAGACATGCAAGGCTGAGCCAGGACTGACTGAAAGAAGACAGATTGTGCAGTTGCTTGCAGCTGTTTTGATCCAAGTTGTACTTCTCTGACTGAAGGTAAGGCTGCACGTTAACGTGTTGAATTTAAGAGACTTTGAGTCACACGATGCCATAGATGTACAAAGAGAAAGATTTGCAAAAAGAATAGCAAAAGACCAACCTGACTTAAGCGAGCATGGAAAAAAATATTATCACTGTTCATCAGTCCCTTGAATATTAATATGGTGCTCATTAGCTGGTCTCTCTGGGCTACACGGGATACAAAAACCACATTTTTTTAAACAGACTGGCAGAATGAGGATAAATAGAAATCTGAGTCAATTAAATCAACAGGTGTTTCCAATGGAAACAGACTCTGAAGCTATTGTTTGTCGTACTTAGCAACTGTAACCAAGGAGTGCGGAGGAGAGGCGAGACTTGACAAAGGGTCAATTTGGCCTAAAAGTGGTTTTGTCTGTCCCCCGCCTGAGCGATCCAATGTCTCCGCCAACGCTTTCAAATGTGCACAGATCCATTTCCTCCCGCGCAGAAGAACATTCTCAGTTTTTTGTGCCTGAAAGCAGAAACGTCACATCAAACCACCAGAGTGAGATGTAGCAGCTGATCACTGCTTAACTGACAGGGAAATACACGAACACGAGTGCGTATGCATGTGTGATGTGTGCAGTTTGTGTGCTTGATGTGAGATGAAATGAGGTGTCTGTACTGGAACACACACACACAGCCATGGGTGGTCTGTGTGTGTATGTTCATGTGTATTTGATGGTCCATGTGTGACTGCATGTGTGTGTGTGTGTGTGTGTTTGTGTCATAGAGGCATCTGTTCATTGGAGTAAACAACTTTCCATTTTTAGCTGCCAGGAAAAAAGGTGGAATTAGCAAAACAAAAAACAAAAAAAACCTCCCCTACACATGGGTGTGTGTGTGTGTGTGTGTGTGTGTGTGTGTGTGTGTGTGTGTGTGTGTGTGTGTGTGTGTGTGTGTGTGTCCAAATGGAAAGTGAGATAGCTTAGTTTGTATTATTTTTTTTCTACGGGAGATGCCAGCAGGAGTGATTCTAAAATTAATTCTTTAAAGAAGAGAGGAGGTGAAATGAACCGAGGGAAAAGAGAGTAACAAAAGGAAGGACTTGTCTTGTTTTTTTTCTAAATTAACAGGACAAAGGAAAAGTGAAAGAGGAGGTCAGAAGACAAGATGAGATGCAGGAACAAAAAGGAAGACTGAAACTTTTGTAATATCTTCAAAAACAAAAGAAAGGCTCCAGAAGAGAGAAGATGAACAGAGGGCAGATGAGATTAAAAATGAGAGGAGAGGATAGGAGAGGACAAACCAAGAAAACCGAGGAGCGGATTAAGGAAAAGGAGAGAGGAGAAGAGTGGAAGCCAGAGAAATGAGAATGGATACTATCTGAGGAACAAGAAAATGGGAGCGAAGAGGACGAAAAGCGGGACCGCCTATAGTTCAGATGGCCCAAAACCCAAAGCCCCGTTGGCCTGAAAATTGTCCAGTTGGACCGACAACCCACCCAGCTCCTTGCTCCAACGTCATTTTCCCAAAAATACACACCCCCTACATTTAGTTTCCATAATCCTAGCGGCGTTTAAATCACCAATTGTTTTACTGACTATTCACCGCAATTCTTAGTGATGTTTGAGCCACCAATCCTGGATATTCAACCAACTATTTGCTTCGTTTTCCAGCAGCGCTTATGCCACGGACCCTGGTGTTTTTACCAACCCAAGTAAAGAAAAAGATGGTGCATTGTACATTTCTGTATACCATGGATATGTTACATTTGTCAACGATGCTGTGGTGAATGCATGGTTCATTTTGAGCACAAAAAACTCTTGATTGTGGTTAGGAAAAGATCACGTTTTGACTTAAAACACCCACGTTTAGTCGCACAAAAGTGACTGAAAAATCAGGGATGGGTTAGTGAAAAACATGCAGGTTCTGTTACTCAGACGGCACAATGCAACGAAGAGCTGGTAAAAACACCCTGGATCGGTAGCTCAAACACCACAGGGAAATGGTGCTGAAAACTCTGCAAAGGATTGGTGAAAACACCCAGAATCATTGGCTCAAATGCTGCTGGGAAACTGAAACTTACTACGAGGAGTGTGTATCTTCAGAGAAACTGAACTTAGGAGCATTGGGCGTTTATTTCTGTGGCTGCTGGAGAGATGGGCTTTCAGTTTTGTGGGATATGTTTTAGATTAATTGGGCTGTCAAGACAAGAGGAAGTGAAGAAAAACTGAAAGAACTCAATGGAAATCTGGACACACGAAGGACTGTGCAGAAAAGAAGAGGACACAACAGAAGCAAAAAGACAAGCAGATAAGTTGAGGGTGGAAAAGAGAGGAGGTTAGGAAAGACAACAAAGGGAAATGACGAAGGAGGAGAGGATAGTCACAGAAATCCAAAGAGTAGAGATGAGATGAATTAAGAGAAGGAAAATGAGGAGAGGAAGCAAGAGGAAAAGGGATGGAGACTTTTAACATTTGAGGAACCATCTGAAAATAAGAGGGCACAAAAGTGACGGGAGAGAAGGATCAGAGGAACCTTTCAGTTTAGAGGTGAAAAGAAAGAAGAAAGAGAAAAAGCGGAAGCGGGGAAGGAAAGAAGATGGAGTGGGGAGAGAACATACAGCAACATCCTCCTCTATCATTTTCAAAAAAAGTGGAAAGTATAAAGGAAAAGAGGAGAGATGAAATTAAGTGAAAGACAAAACAAGAAGATGGTGAGCTAAAGAAACAACAAGAAGTCAAGGAAAGGGGAGGCCAGATGATGAGGAGCGATGAGAAAAGGAAGGAGTGAAAAGTTGAAGAGATGAAAAAAGAAGAGAAGTAGAAGCGGACAAACTCAGAACACTTATCTCTGACATGTTACTGAAACAAAAGAAGACAGAGGAGGAGAGATGCGATCAGGTAAAAAAGAAAATGAATAGATGGGAAACGACATAAAATACAGGAGAGACAGGAATCAAAAGAGGACACCAAGTGTAAAGGATGGGAAAGACGAGAATGGAGGGAGAAGACAGGAGCTAAGAAACCATTTCTTTTAAAATTCACATAGGTTATTTCACAGAGGTAGGAGGAGAAGGAAGAGAGACGAGGTTGTGACAAGAGAAGAGGACAAAACCAGGAGGACCTTCCTCCCTCAATTTCCAAAACAAGAGAATCGGTCAAAAGAAAGGACAGGAGACAAGGCAAGGCAATAGAATAAAGCTAGAGAAAGACAACAGACACTTGAGACATTTGAAGATTGGGAAAATTGAGGGTACTGCAGGCAAAGATGAAGTGAAAAGGAAAGAAAGGAGGAAAAACATGGAAGAAAGTCCTTATTTCTTCACAAATGAATAGAACAAAGGTGAAGATGGTGCAATGTTGTTTTGGAGAAGCGAAGACGACAAACCCAGAAAACTGTCCTCTTTTAAAGGACAGAAGAGAAGAGATGAAATTTTGGTGGACAGGATGAAAAAGAGCGGAACCTCTTGATTTTTGAAGAAAAATGGGGGCAAAGAGAAGAAGATAAGATGGTAGAAAAGAAAAGTAGAAGAAAAACCTAGGAAGTCATCCTCCTCTAATCTCCCAGATGGTAAAAGAAAGGAGAGGAAGTGCCAGGAAAAAATGTAGGAGAGAGGAAAAACAGCGAAAACCTTCCTCCTATTGTTGCCACAATAAGAGACGCGCTGATATGAGAGAGTGAAACAGAAGAGTAAATGGAAATTCTATGTGAGTAATAAGAAAACTGTGGGAAAGCAGGAGAATATTGTGGAAACCAGGTAGGAGAGAAACAGAAAGGTCTCCCTCGCCATTATGTTAAAAATAAGAATAGAGGAAAAAGAGAGAAGAGTAGCTGGTGTGAGTACAGCTACACACTGCCCCCTGTTGGCAGGATGGGGTACAGCATGCTGAGGTGTGGAAGAAATGAGAAATGTTGTTTTCCTGCTGTTTCCTGGAAGGGCATCAAGAAACTTGGAGCCCATTAAACACTCTGAGTCATGGGGACACTGGGGTTTGAAAAAAAAGGCAAACATTATTCCATCAAAAGGACAAAACCACACCTAAAACATGAAAGTAAAAAAAAGAAAGAAAACATATTAACTCACTTTCAAACCAGCCAAGGACTTCCAGGTAGCAGCTGGCATCATGTTGCCTAAAAAAAATGCTGACAGCCTCTTTTTTTTAATTTACTCCAGCTCTGGGTCAAATTACATGAACAACAGGTGTAATTTGTGAATCATCAGTGTATCTGTAATCGGGTCCATGTCTAACAAGTACCAGATGTGGACGCAGATAAGTTGTTTACTGCCGTATGTTTTCTGGTTGTTACTGGAACTTTCCGTCCTGTATGTGGTGGGAGTTGGAGGCCGGTGCAGAACCGCAGAACGACCCCCACTGTGGAGATATTATTAGTTATACAACTGCTCTACGCTGCCTTTTGTTTGATTAAAACCATTTTTTCCATCTTAGATTACAAGAGCAAGAGCATTTAAGAAGTTAAACAGAAGTTTTAAGTGTGGTTTGTGACCACAAGAGATTTCCCTGTGCTAAGTTCCAGTTTATAGGTATCAGAGGTACCTTCTGCCACTGGCTGCTCCAACAACAAACTAAGATTTTGGAAAACAAATATCTAAAATACACAACATTTTTATATAAGTCACCTGTTTATATTTTATTAAGGCTTGAACTTACAAATATTTTCAAAAGAAAACAAAAACAAGACCGAGTCAGCCAAAATACCGAACTCTAGGCCTGAAAATAGGCATCCACAAACTAATGGGTGAACTCACGATAGCTACATCCATTATTTTATACAGTCTGTGGTGGAGACCAAACATGGAGTGTGAATATTGGACTTCATTAGGACTCCAAATGAATGTGTCGGCTGGATGTGGAAAAAAACACATCTGTTTGCTCTAAACGGTTTAAAAACTGATGATATGGAAGCATTATTTCTGCTGCCCCCAAATGGCCAAATAATGTGTTATTGTGGTCTTAGGAACTGAGTTATAAATAGCACATACTTACTAATACAGCAATTTTTTTGAGAGGGTCACTGTCCCTTCCATGTTTGTTTGTTTTTGGCAAATCACCTACTAATTATGCTAAATTGCAGGCTAATCTAATTTACCAGCTACTAGTTACCATTAGCATGTGACAGCATGTTTGTTTTATCATACTACAGAATGATGCAGAAAGACTTTAATCTCAGTAATAGAGCAGAGCCGAAGCTGCAGGTAGAGACGTAGATCTGCTGATGGTGCAAATATGCTGTAGCAGGGATCCTCCCTGTGGGTCTCCCCTACACCACCACCTGCACCTGCAGCCCTGCAGCCCTGCATGTCAGCCATATGTCATGGTCTTCGAGGGGTTGTGTTTTCTATATATAGATTTGGCTGATCACACAGAAAGGCTTAGCTTGTTTGCTTTTATGGAGTTCAGATGTTTTTTGAAACTCTGGGTTGTCATACTGACTTATTGGACTTAAGATATCTTGTAAGCATCATACTAGTTTTAGATCTACATTTCAAGTGTCAGATGTTGGAGATCAATTCCTCAGATGGTTTCAATCTGTGGCAAAAAAAAAAAAAAATAGTGAACAATAGTGTACAAAAATACTTTACACAAGATTTCAATTTTGAACCGTTTTCTCTTGCTGAAATACAGAGTAATCTACAGGAATAATAAATAGCTACAGCTGTACACCTTTAAGCTGTACAAGTTTAAGTGTCTGTATAGACTGAGTGTGATCTGATTTTTATGTAGAAAAACAATAATAATTGAACCCAAATACAAGTTGATTGTCTCGCATTACCTGGAGCTGTAATATTTGTTTACAGGCTTCCATCTAAGGCCTTTAATGACAATGTCCACCACAGACTTGTGATCTGTGGAGTCTCTCAGGATCCTCTCCATCTGGGTGTCCTCCGGGTGGCCATGTTGGCAGCTTCCCATCATCCAGACCGGTCATCACAGCCGAGGTGGATGGTGCCAGTCCGACGTGACTGCCAAAAAACACTCTTTACCCTCTTGAAAAATATCAAAAGCTTCTGCACTATTTAAAGCTGTACATAACAGATGGTTACTGATCTGATGATCAGGTAACAGATTGGATTAGTATCGTATTCTTCTCCAGTGTTTGTTTCAGGTGAAAGGCAAAGGAAAAACTGAAATGGTTATTTTGGATTGTTTTGTTATTGCTACGTAGTGCTGAACCCACAAAGAATTATCATTTATTCTGCAGCTCTGCAGAGCTCTTTTAGCCTCCTTTAGCTCATTGTTTTGACTTATTGACACATTCACTGTCTGGTTTAACCTCAGTGTCCTAAAGGGCCCGGTATACCTCAGACAAAGTAGTTCATACAATACAAAGTGTTGCAGAAATGTGACGAATTGTACAAATGAGGACAACGGGACACTTTTTCAGAGTCTCTCCTTGAAGGCATTCATGGTATTACAATCGGTCATGCACACTCAAGTCCAAACTCCCGACTTTGTTTATCACCGCTAGCTGGTCATAGCAAAAAGTTAGTGTGAATGTTGAATCGTGAGTTTCGCAAGTTATTGCTCTAGGTTTCTAAAATTATGCCAGACAACAAGAGGTTCTAGTGGAATAAACTGGTGCCTCAAACTCTTTGTCTGAAGCAAAGTGCACATGCAGGTTGCAGAGCGCCCTCCTGCCCTGATCAGACACAACATGTTTTGCAGCTTGCTTCCTCTTTTTTTAAAAAAAATTGTTAAGAAGCACCAACGAATCACTCATCCTTAGTTTCACCACTGTTTTGCTGTTAAAACAAAACATCTCAGTTATGTCGTGCAGCTAGCCTATAGAGTGAAAATGTTCATAAAATTTCAGCAGCACTTGTAATTTATTACAACTTAGGTCTTTTTTATCCAGATACCAACAGTTAACTTGGCAAGTACAATTTTCTCATCATCAATTGAAATGCCAAAACTACAAAAACAAGCCAAAATGTTCTTTTAAAATCTGTGTATAAACTGTAAGTCTTGTTTATTTTCACCTTCAGTGAACGTACTGGATGTATTTGTTTGTGATTTATTATCTCTGCTATAAACACACTCCTCCCATCCTCCTCTGTGCCAGACAGAGCACTCGGCTACAGATTGTGACTTTACAGGAGTGACACTACCCACAATGCTTTGCTGTGGACTCCTGGACATTCAGGGGGAAGACAGCATCAATTTAATTTGCGCACATGTACACACACACACACACACACACACACACACACACACACACACACACAAAAGACCATAAAAGTAACCTGTTTATGATCCAACACGCCCTTGCCCTTTCTTACAGACATCAGCTAAATTGATGGCCTTCCTCTGTGGGGATGTTAGTGTGTGTATGTGTGTGTGCGTGTGTGTGTGTGTGTATACTGCAGATTTATTAAAGGAGGAAGGAACACCATCAATAAACTCACACCAGCATACCTACACACTTGTACATGCACATATTTGTTGTATATACATACTGTACATACACACAAGACACAATAACACACACACATCTGGTAACAAAGTATACCTGCACCTACACACATACACTGCCACACACACATACACATGCTTGTACCTTGAAACTTGGACTGAGAGCCAGGGCTCATGGTGAGATTGGGACAGGAGTGATAACTCTGCCAAGACCTGACCAACTCTGTGATTGTGTGTGTGTGTGTGTGTGTGTGCGTGTGTATGTGTGTGTGTGTGTGTGTGCGCACCAGTAAGTTAAGCTTCACAGTCTTGTGAGGACATTTTGGGTTATCCCCACACAGAATGACACTTATTTTATGGTTCTAGTTTCTGAAGAGTCGCAGTAAGTTTTTGCAAGCTGGACAGCGTACATGACTTTCTCTGCAAATACTGTCCGACTCATTCCTCTCCAATGCACCTCTTTTGAAATATATGTGCAAAGTATTCTTTTGTACTGATTTTATAGTTAAGATTTGGGTTAGATTTATGTTTGACAGGTAATACTGTTTACACAACAAGTGTGTTTGAATGTGTATTTTGAAGGCTGAGCAAATAATGAATTTGCATTTTATTCATACCTTAAGATCCAGTTTCCTTTAATTTCCCCTCAAGTAACTTTTAGGTTGCAAGGGCAAATTCTTAGCTAGTATCAGATGGGAACTGCTATCTTAGCGCCACTGAAAATAAAAATAAAATAAAAAAACACCCTCCAACTGCTGCAAAGCTGCCTCCATATTGTCTCTTGTTTATGAATGAATTAAAAAATTGGATATTGTCGTTGAGCAGCACATACTTTAAGAGTTGGAGCTACTTCTTAAACAACTACTTAGCACATTAACATTAGCTAACTTTTCATGATGTATTGGCTAGCTTGCTAACAGTAGAAAGATATAAATGCCTGTGTTTGAGACTGTTTATGCAGAAGTGATTTAACATTATTAGTAAGGTTTTAGGTAATAATATGTTTTTGGGAAAAACTAAGCGTACGACTGGATAAGCTAGACTTGGATTGTACTGCACAAGCGGTGCAAGACTTTGGAGTTTGTTAACAGATGTTTTGATATAACATTAGTTTTACTGACACTGTTAGCACATTTGTTAGCCTGCTTTTATTGCAATATTCATCCAGAGTTTTTCCTGTGTTTGGATACTTCATTCACCATGGAGGAGTGTAAGAAAAACAAATTCAAGGTCACATGGGGTGAGTTAGGAAATAGAATTGGGGATGTTGTAACGTTACAGTATATAGGCCTACTATGTATACACACACAAACTATATGTGCATATGTATATATATATATATATATATATATGCACTATATACTTATACTGTGCATGTATACAGGCCATAAACATGTTTACACATGAATATTCTACATCCAAATAAGGACGGAATGTACAGATTCTAGAATGATGATGATGTGTTCTAAAGTGGCTTTACATCAAAGCCTCTTGATAGAATGTTCTGCAGTGACACTTCTACTGAAAGGACAGTTTCAGTTGATCAGCCAGACAAGACTGCATGATTTAAAGGTTCTCCAAGTTTAACAAGTGATTATCACAGCGACCAAGATGTTTCGACTGTGTTTTCTTCCACTGAAGGTATGTTTCACAGCTGATTTACTACTCATATGGCTTTGTGAAGTGAAAAACTTCCCTGGTCAAAATGGCTCGTAAATATTTTTTTGTGTGCTCCTATGTGCTTCAAAGAAAGATCATTTTTCTTCTTTTCTGTCAATATTCAACTTGTTTCTGTGATGAATAGAGAGAAAAAACATTTTAAAAATTGTTTATATGTTTATAGTAAAAAATGTTTGACAGAGTTTACTCACAGTTTTGTTTCCACTGAACAGAAAAACAAGAAAAACGAGAAAAACGAGAAAGACAAGGACGTGGGAATCGAGGAAAGGTAAGAAATTTAAATCTGAAGACATTTTTTTACTTATACGCTCATGTTTCCGCTTTACTCATTTAGTTTTGCCTTTAAAAAGTTCCTCTGGTGTCATATATGGACAAAATGTCCATGCCAAAAACTGCCATAAAAATGTAATATATCAATATTAATTTTATTTTCACTCACTTTGAACAGCTTCAGTCCTGATCATTAATACAAAAGATTCCTTCATTTTCAGAATTTTAACCCTAGAAATGCCAGTTTGTTTACATGATGATACGTGATGACAAAGAACATACACAAAAACTGAGTTATTCTATATACTACATGCAAAGTGGGACTTTTACTTTTATTTTATTCAAAGTCTAAGACATGCCAATGATTAGCAACAGCACTGCTTTAATGCTTTTTTATCTTTTGTGCAGTGTCACATTTAAAAAAAAAGAAAAAAAAATCTCTCCCCCTTTTTTAACCTTCGAGGACAAAAAATGTCCACTTCCTATGACTACCATATAAATACAAGACCACCTAGCTGCAAACACAAGGACCTCGATAATCACATGCGCAGTAAGATCTCCATGAGCGGATTCGCATAAGAGCACATAACAGGAAATCACATCCTTTCACCATAGAAAGTTTGTCATCTTTGTGTTTTGTTTCCTGTGAAGCAACAATCTGGTTCAAAGACAAATGTATAGGTTTCTTAAGTTTTACAAGTTAATGAGGCTCTTTAATATTATAAATTACAAACGTTGCAAGTATAAATGTATCATAAATTAGGAGGTTAGTTACATTGGATCTCAAAGGTGTGTAATTACTTTGTATTTTAAAAAGTTATTCAGTATAAAGTTACTTAAATCTTCATCAATTCAAATGTTAGCAATGCTTCGATCAAATCAAATTACATTTTTTTCTTACAAACAATGTGAATAGACTATGCCTTATTGGAAAACCCTGAACGTATATACTTAAAAAAAGAAAGACTCAAAACACAAATGACAATAGGATTCAACCAAGTCATGCAATGTACAAGTACATTTACACAAGTACTGTTATTTAGTCTTCAAGTAAAATACCATCTACCCCTCAGTGACCTAATTTCACTCAATATAGTACGGCCTCCTCCTCTCCTGTCCTCTGTCAGCAGTATGATTAATACATCCATGATGCTACCTTCTGCATATTCTTCTTATATAATGCAGGACCAAAAATTGTGGGTTTCAGTGTAGCTGCAATGCAATAGGTACACTGAAACTGCACACACAAACACAAACATGCTAATTTCTCCACTCACACATGCACCATTTTTAGTTTTGCTGCATTGGCCAACAGTGATCTATAATACAGAATTGATGCCAAAAGTGGAAACCAGGGAAAACGGCATGAATTTTCCCCAAAAAACAAACATGAAATGGCTCAATGTGGTGAAAATTGGTAAAAACTAAAGAAAATTGAAGCCCTGGCTGAAAGTCTGAAATCACAGAATGCATGATCAAATTGTGATTTTAATGGCTTTCAACATGGACATTTTTGTCTGGAAGGTTCTAAAGGATGGTTTTTGGCTACGTTGTTTATCATTGGCTTTTCTTATTATTGAAAAAAGATAAAAATGTCCTGGAGGGTGCACTAGAGCTGATTGATTTGACTCAGAAGT
This sequence comes from Plectropomus leopardus, assembly GCF_026936395.1. NCBI lineage: Eukaryota > Metazoa > Chordata > Actinopteri > Perciformes > Serranidae > Plectropomus > Plectropomus leopardus. The sequence goes on from NC_142191.1 coordinate 25,299,960, forward strand.
GCATGAGAGCAGTGGTTTAAAACCTGAGGCTCAGGACCCCTCCAATGGCTCACAAGATAAATCTGATGGGTTGTAAAATGATTTATGACATAATAAAGGGGAAAAAACATTGTTCTGCTACCTACATTTATGTTTTAGTTATTTTCTGACTTTGGTGAATAAAAAATTAAGTTTACAATGAAATAACAAACCATGTTTCTCTCCAACACTAGTGATGACATCTCAACGGCAAAATCGACTGAGCCAAAGAAAGCCAAGAAGACTCGTTGGTGGCATCGTCTCTCTAAATGGTTTAAGGTATGGTTTATGTTAGACTTAATGAGAGCACTACCCAAAAGTGATGAAGTTTATTAGTGTCTTGAACCATGACAGTTGATTTTTCCACCAACAGAAAAGACGACAGGGTTCTAAAGTCCAAGATCAAGAAATCTGTCCTGGAACACCAGAAGTAACGAGAGAGACCACCGAGAAGAACAAGTCTGACAAGACTGATTCTGACGGAAACAAGATGGAAGAAAACAAGACCGATATGGAAACAGAGACGAATGAAAGCAAAACAAATGAGAATGAGACGGATGAGAGGGACGAGAAGGAGATAGATGAGGAGGAGACGGATGAGAGGGACGATCAGGAGACGGATGAGAGGGACGAGAAGGAGACGAATGAGAGGGACGAGAAGGAGACAGATGAGGAGGAGACGGATGACAGCGAGACGAATGAGAGCAAGATGGATGTGAGGGATGAGAAGGAGTCGGATGAGAGGGACGAGAAGGAGACAGATGAGGAGGAAACGGATGAGACCGAGACGAATGAGAGCAAAACGGATGAGAGGGATGAGGACACGGATGAGAGGGACGAGAAGGAGACAGATGAGGAGGAGACAGATGAGAGGAATGAGAAAGACACGGATGAGAGGGACGAGAAGGAGACAGATGAGGAGGAGACGGATGAGAGTGAGATAGATGAGAGCGAGACGGATGAGAGCAAAAGTGATCAAAGTGAGACAGAGAAAAATGAATCAGACAAGAGTGACAAGAACAAGACCAACGAGGACAAGAGTGACAGTAAGAAAGACAGTTTTCCCAGCAGTAGATTTGGAGCACCAAGAGAGAAGGTGGAGATCTACTCTCTCATTGGCGGCCAACCGGACTTACTCAAAAAGGACCTCTCGCACTGTGGGTTTCCTTACAACACTATGACGGAGCAGGAAATCATTGAAGCGCTGATGGTAGAAACGTTTTACAGGTATGATAAAAACTCCCTGCATCAATATCAGTGATGATCATGTAACAGCTGTCTTAGATTGAATGTTTACACTGCATTTGTATTTACATTGTGTTTTTTGGGTTTTGTCTTCCTCTGTAGCAACAGAAGGAGTCATATTGGATTTGACGTCTGTGCAAAGACTAGCACCACCTCCATCAACCACTTTGGGTAAGTACATCTACACAAGCAGTAACACAAGTCTTAACACCCATGAACATGTCAAAAATGAGCTCCGCTCTATGATTGGTCAGTGATGATTTAACTGGTTGTGTTTGTCAGGTTTCCAAACATTGGGCAGAGCTGCTACATGAATTCCTGCCTGCAGAGTCTCCTAACACTGAAGAATTTCATCAGGGACATCAGCTGCCAGGAGCGCGCCTGGAACTCTAACCCCAACGCCCAACTAGTGAGGTACAGCAGCCCCGCAATATCACCATGTCACGTCACCTTTAGGTTGGATGAACAAAAAAACAAAACACCTATCTCTTCTTTTTCACCTCTGCAGACGATTCTTGGCGATAAGAGATGCCCACACCTCCACGGACTTCAACAGAAAAAGGCTTCTCCTGCGCTCATTTAAGGAGGCGGTCTCGGTCCAGGCACCTGAGTTCAGTGACTGTCAGCAAAAAGTAAGTCAGCTGGTTTTATGTTTCATTATCTCACCTCCCCTAATAGTTTCTCTCCTGTGTATTAACTCCCCTGTGTGTTTCTGTGTGTTCAGGATGCTCACGAGTTCCTAACGATGGTCCTGAACCAGATGTGGAGCCTGTCCTCTCAGCTGCAGGACACCGCAGCCTGCACAGGTAGAAGATTCAACTGCCCTGTGGAACGTCACCTGACGTTCAAAATGGACACGACCAGGACATGCAAGAGGTAAAACCATAGTAAAAAATAACATCATCATCACACTGACGTTTTCTTGGTCAAGGAAAAGTCAAGGAAAATATTCTAAAGTGTATTATTCCTTAAATGTGCAGGTGTGGGGCCCAATCGAAAAGACAGGAGGTGTACACCAACCTGTCTCTGGATCTTGTTCCTGGAGGCTCTGTAGAAGACATGCTCCAGCAGTACCTAAAGGTAAGACCCATCTGTCCTCGTTCAGTCACATCATCATTGACTTAACACATGCAGGTTGTGTATGTGTGCATAGTTTGTAACACAGAGACTGTTGTCTTTATTCTGTAGGAGACAAAGTTGGAGTACAGATGTCAATGTGGAGGAAACACATCGGGACAGAGGCTGGCCTTCAAGACCCTGCCAAGGTAAGTGACATTATCTCCGTAATAAATGATCTAACAGCGGGCCCCCAGGAAGTGCGCTGGGCTGTGAAGCCATATTTTGCAGTGGCCAAATAGTAGTACTGCAATTTCCACAATCCATCACGTGATACCATTGGGCCAAAAAAGACTTTGTTCCTTTGACTTACATCGGGAAAGAAAGGTCTGTAAATCAGTGGATACGTTTTCTGAGCGCCATAACCACCACAAGATTATTTGCTTCTCTATCAGGATTTCATCCGTTTGGTCTGAAAACATTTGAAAAGCCTGGAAAGAGCCACAAAATTGCATAATTTTATCCCCATTCAAGTTAGCAGAGTGATAAACCAGAAGTCAGTCACTCAGCCAACTTCTGCTGTAAGTCTCTAGTGCATCTGCTCTGTGGGCCCAATGTTGCAGAAGCAGCACCAATCATTTTGGGTCAATTCATTCTGTGGAAATAGAAAATTTTTGGCGAATTCGTGCACCCCTGAGCACCTTTTATAGAAATGAACGGGGGCCCGTCTTCAATGCTGCATTCAGGTCTCTTAATACATGTATGTGACAACATCTGAGTGGTTCCCGAACTGTGCTCCACTATCCCTAAGAGATCTCACAAGTTCTTAGTGTTCTAAAAAATGTTTGATATGACAGTTCAAGTGTTGTGATAATTTTCTAACCATTTTTTTTCTTTGCCTACAGAATTCTTGTTTTGCACGTCAAGCGTTTCTGCTTCACGTTATCGTACAGGATGGAGAAGGTGCACGACCCTATCGTGCTGCTCAGGGACCTTATAGTGTCTTCCGAGGAGGTAAAACAAAACGAACCTGAGAACAAACAGAAGCATCAGGCTCATGTGAAAGTATTTATGTGGACTGCGCATGTAAAGCTAACACCTTTTTGTTTCTTCGCAGGACGCTGCCTGCTACAGTCTGGTCAGTGTCATCAACCATTTGGGCTTCACTGGAGAAGCAGGTAAGATATCACACACTGAAGGCTCAGTGGGACCTTTTGTTGCTCTGTGAGGAGTCAGTAATGGCTTCACCTGTTTTACTGCAGATTTGATTGCTTATTAGAAAGTTCATCCAGATTTATGGATGAATTGCGAAGAAGACGAGCAAATAATGAAATCGCAGATTCTGGTATCGGTTGAAGTAAGTTCTCTCTCCTCTGCTGCATCTTCGAGTGTTAACAATGATCTCTCTGCTCTTAGGACACTACATCAGTGACGGCGTTCATCCAGACAACCAGGACGGGCCATCTGACCGCTGGCTGACGTTTAACGACTCAGTGGTCACAGAAACAACTGGAATGTCTGTGTGTGAGCAGCGGCGGAAGACAGCCTACATCCTGTTTTACAAGAAACATGTAAGAAGACAACACTGTTCACATCCTTCACTACAGTCCAAAAGAAGAAACATAGTTTGAAATGCACCATATCGTATATACTGTGAGGGATTTGTATGTATTTACAGGACTAAAACAGGAAGTAGAAGATGGGACGCACCAGTGGAACTCCAAAGGACCCGACGGTTCTGATCCCAAGTTGTCACATATTACAGCTTTGTCAGAGGATTTTAATGTTTACATATTAACGCTGTTGACGCTCTGGGACACCAGACAATGCAGGGTGACACCGAAAGCACTTGGTTAGATTTAGGCAACAAAAGCAGGTGGTTAAATTTAGAACAAGACTAAGTTAAAACCTAGTGTATGGTTTGATGGTGTACAGTGGTTCCCATCATTTTACCTCCAGGGAATTTATTACTATCACTGAGAAAACGGATGACATATTTTATTGATTGATATTATATTTATATTTATTTTTATATTATATTACATTGTATTTAATTAATAACAACATCAGTAGAAAACAACTGCTAAAGTGTACAATTGCCCCAAACCTAACTGCAGGAGGTTTGTGTCTGATTAGCAATTATGGTGAATTTTGAACAGATGAGTTTCCTGATATTTGTTGAGACTATTTATAGGCTTCTATATACCTACAATCATACTTTTTTAAAGGTTTCTTTTTGAGAAGTTCTTTTTGACGGGCCATCTTTTCTACAAGGATGAGTTTTTTTAGCAGGCAGTGATTGCTCTGCAAATACAGCTTGAGTTCAGGTCCTCACTGTGCCCTGGGAGATTTAAAAGAAAAAAATTCTTAACAACAATCTAAACTTAGAAAAATGCTATTACATTAAGTTATCTCTGCAGAAATCAATGAACTGCTGAAATAGGCATTGTTGTTCATTTAATTTACTATATTTTTACTTTTTTAACATAAAGAAGGCCTCATGACCCACTGGGAAGCTTTGGCAACCCGTAGTAGGGTCAGAACCCTGAGGTTGGGAAGCAGATGTGTGTGAAACACGCTGCAGTCCAGCCCAAAATTCATGTGGCCTAAATACAAATTTAAATGCAGAACAGTACAGTTAACTTAAGACACAGCCACACAGCGGAGGGGAGCTCCCCTGTGTGACTATGTCTTAAGTTGTGACTGAGACTCTGTGTGACTGTCCCCCGTATGACTGGCGGAGGCTGTGCTGCCTTCAGCCGCTATCAGAGCCAAGCTGATACCGATAGTTAGTGAATTGTCCTGTCGCTGCTGATTACCAAACGGAGAATTCTGCCATTGTGCCGGTACCTGGTCCGACACGTAACGCAGTCTCAATCGGTGCCCGACTTTCTTCACCACCTGTTAAGACACTGTGACAAGTATTAGTTATTAACGTCTAAAGAAATGTAAGGCTCGTGTCTTACGGACTAAGGAGGTGATCCTCTCTCGCTCGTTAGCTGTCTCGCTTGCTATTTCCACAATGCTGCCATGTTAAAGTGGTTACAGAAAATGAGAATAACTTTACAATAATACAGACTCAGCATCTGTCAGTGTGTCCCCGCGTCCACACCAATTAATTTAATTTAATTTATTTTATTATTAAATAAAATTATTAATTTTATTTTCAATAAAGAACAAAGGCCAATGCGAGAAACTGGAATATCACACCATCAGTCACACTGATTGATGGTTCAACTTTGCGATTCACTCACGGAGTTAACCTTCAGTTTCTGACGCCAAAATCACTGACAAAGCTGTAGCATTTGACGACTTCGGAAGGGGAACAGGCTGGAAGACCTGGTACCAGGAGAGGGGAACACCGTGGGGACAGAGAAGGTAAGTATGGTGTCTTTCCTCCAAGCGGAGAACACGAAGATGACGACGGATGAGGACAAGCAAAGGATGAACAACAAGGAAGGAAGACGCAGAGGTGAGGGACTCCAGTCACTTGACATGATAGACTTGACTTGCTTGATTCTCACCGCAGTGACTTGGGACTTGCTTGTGACTTAAGACCTGAGACTTGACCTGAGACTTGCTCGTGACTTAAGACCTGAGACTTGCTCGTGACTTAAGACCTGAGACTGGCTCGTGACTTAAGACCTGAGACTTGCTCGTGACTGGAGATGGCTTGTGACTTAAGACCTGAGACCTGCTTGTGACTTAAGACCTGAGACTTGCTCGTGACTGGAGATGGCTTGTGACTTAAGACCTGAGACCTGCTCGTGACTTAAGACCTGAGACTTGACCTGAGACTTGCTCGTGACTTAAGACCTGAGACTGGCTCGTGACTTAAGACCTGAGACTGGCTCGTGACTTAAGACCTGAGACTTGCTCGTGACTGGAGATGGCTTGTGACTTAAGACCTGAGACCTGCTTGTGACTTAAGACCTGAGACTGGCTCGTGACTTAAGACCTGAGACCGGCTCGTGACTGGAGACGGCTCGTGACTTAAGACCTGCGTCCGGCTCGTGACTGGAGACCTGCTCGTGACTTAAGACCTGAGACTGGCTCGTGACTTAAGACCTGAGACCGGCTCGTGACTTGAGACCGGCTCGTGACTTAAGACCTGAGACCTGCTCGTGACTTAGGACCTGAGACTGGCTCGTGACTTAAGACCTGAGACCGGCTCGTGACTTGAGACCTGCTCGTGACTTAAGACCTGAGACTGGCTCGTGACTTAAGATCTGAGACCGGCTCGTGACTGGAGACGGCTCGTGACTTAAGACCTGAGACCGGCTCGTGACTTGAGACCGGCTCGTGACTTAAGACCTGAGACCTGCTCGTGACTTAAGACCTGAGACTGGCTCGTGACTTAAGACCTGAGACCGGCTCGTGACTGGAGACCGCTCGTGACTTAAGACCTGAGACCTGCTCGTGACTTAAGACCTGAGACTGGCTCGTGACTTAAGACCTGAGACCGGCTCGTGACTGGAGACGGCTCATGACTTAAGACCTGAGACCTGCTCGTGACTTAAGACCTGAGACTGGCTCGTGACTTAAGACCTGAGACCGGCTCGTGACTGGAGACGGCTCGTGACTTAAGACCTGAGACTGGCTCGTGACTTAAGACCTGAGACCGGCTCGTGACTGGAGACGGCTCATGACTTAAGACCTGAGACCTGCTCGTGACTTAAGACCTGAGACTGGCTCGTGACTTAAGACCTGAGACCGGCTTGTGACTCGGGACTTGCTTGTGACTTAAGACCTGAGACTGGCTCGTGACTTAAGACCTGAGACTGGCTCGTGACTTAAGACCTGAGACCGGCTCGTGACTTGAGACCGGCTTGTGACTTAAGACCTGAGACCTGCTCGTGACTTAAGACCTGAGACTGGCTCGTGACTTGAGACCGGCTTGTGACTTAAGACCTGAGACGGCTCGTGACTTAAGACCTGAGACTTGCATGTGACTTATGACCTTAGACTTACTCGTGACTTGCTCGTGTGTGACTTAACCCCACCTCTAAGAAGACGCTCTGTGGCCATGAGCAGCTGGATGCCCAACAGCCCTCAGGAGGATGGGCCGTCGCCCCCCTAGAGAGCCTGGTTCCTCCCAAGGTTTCTTCCTCTCAGAGGGAGTCGTTCCTTGCCACCGTCGCCTCGCAGTTGCTGGACAGCAGGGTGAATCCCGCTCGTCTCATCAGCAGTGACACCATGTCGGAGCTGGATCTCTGACAGAGCTGTTATTGTCACGCTGGAGACATGGTTCTTTACCGTACCACCGTTTGGCTTGCTCTCTGGGGAGATGTATAAGGCTTTGTCTACATAGACACATTTTTGAAAATGCATATTCTTTAGTTTTTTTAGTTTTAGTTCTCTAAAAGATAAGATGTCCATCTTGGACCCATAACCACTTGGTATCCAGGTAGCCCGAGCATAAACCACGAGGGGCCCACATGGGTAAAGCAGTCCTGTGGGTGATTGACATAGATAGATAGATAGATAGATAGATAGATAGATAGATAGATAGACTTTATTGATCTCAAAACTGAGAAATTGGGGTGTAGCAGCGCCATACAGTATGAACAAAGAGAATAAAGAGCAAACAATATTAATAGAAAATAAAAGGAATACGCTTAAAAAACTAAAAACTAAGAGACTATACTTATATACTTATATACATATATACAAGTGTAAAGTGCGGAACAGTATCTGAATAAATAAAAATAAAGTCAGCAGTGTAGAGTGACATGGACATGACATGAGACTAATATGGAACCCATGGACAATCCCATAACATGTACATTTTTGGCCAATTAACCACCCACATGGGCCACACATACAAATGTTAGCTGGGCACTTTATGATGAGGGGAGACTGCAGTAGACAGCCAGCGCTAGACCATATTTTGTAAAATGATGGTGAGGAGGACAGAATCTTGTTTTAAATGACAGAAGAATATCCATTTTCAAAAATATCTGTATACATGTAGAAATTGCCTAAAAAATAAAATAAAGTGTTTGTAGAGGAAGGATTTTTGCTCTTTGTGTTTTACTTCCCCACAGTAGCAGTGAAAGTTGCTGTAGTCGAAACGAGGCTCAGTGAACAGTAAGTCTTCCTGGTGTTTGCACAGATACTCTTTAATGGATCTATAATTGTCTGTGAATGCTGAGGTCAAAGTGACTGTGTTATTTGTTTACAGGCTGTTTACATGAAGGTGTCTTTTTTTTTTAGATTAAGTTCTTGATAAATGGTCTTTCTATGTAACTTGGCTTTTGGTTTTATTTTTTCTAAATGATCATAAGGTGTGAACTCTTCACATAAAAATGGAAATAATTGGGATACAGGTAATGCATTGATGCCCCATTTTAGTTTCTTATTGTTTTGCGAATGGCTTGTAAGGCTACAGGATCCATTGTTACAAAAATTCGAGGAAACATTAAAAAAAGTTAAGAAAAAATATTCTGTATGCATGTTTGCATGAGGGATTTACTCATGACTGGCCTCCTAAACCATTTAATTTGGCTATTTTACAATAAAACTCACATTAAGTGTTTGTCTGTATGAAGCCCAGATTCCCTTCCATTGTTAATCTGGAGCACATGAGGCAGAAAACAGAGAACATGCTGTAAACTCAACATGTCAAACTGCTACACTAAATATTATTTTGTTGGTGTACATGAACCTGCTCCTTCTTAAAGTGAGCCTTCATTGTTTTTATTTTATGTTATTTTGTAAAGCACTGAGGATTGCATGAGGGCTGACTGTCACCTGCTGAGCCTGACGCAGCTGCTCTGTGTTAATTCATCAGCTGTGTGGTCTTTATATGGGCAGCAGCTTCCCTCTCTTCTTTTCTGCCAGATTCCCAAAGCTGTCCACCTTGTCCTGACTCACTTTTGTTTTTGCTCTCTGGCCTCTTAAATGCTTCCTAATCTAAAGAGAGTTGAGACTTTTGACTCTTCCCGTTACCTACAAAGAATCCTGCTCACTCTGACCAAAGCTGACTCCATTTCAGTGAGGCATGGTATGGAAAAACTACATAGCTGAAGTTTTCAGGCTGTTAATTGCTGATCCCAGGACTTGAATCTGCCCATCTGAGATGCAAAGGTTCAGAACTTTAAATACTCTCTCCTACTGAATTGAGAAATGTGAACACTGCTGTGAAGCTCAGTGAAGAGACAAACAGCTTTGCTCCGTTTTCACACAACATTGACCAGTTACAAATACTCAAAACGAGTTGATATACAGACTTAAAAACACAGACCAAAACTGCACAGAGAAATATGAACACTGCTGGGAAGTTCAGTGAAGAGACAAAAAGCCTTTTTCCATTTTCAAATAAAGAGTGACAGTTACTCAAAACTCAAAGAATACTCCAAGCAAGTTGATCTACAGACTAAAAAACAATACAGGGTTCCCACTAAAATGAAAAACTTGAGTTCAAGTTAAAGCATTCCACAATCACATTTTCCATGCCTTTAAAAGCCTGGGAAGTTTTGGAAAGTCATGGATTTTGTGGTGTGCAATGAAATGGTGACAGTAGTCCTTCAAGGATAACACGTCCATGTATTGTAACATAGCAGCAAATTTATTTTCTGAGGCTGAAAACGTAACGTGGCTCTAATATGTGTCTGTGTGACAGCATTTGTTTACATTCATTCTTCATTTTGGCCCTGCATTTCATCTCTCCCTCCATGTTGGCCAGCTAGCTGAAAATACAGTGACAGGCAAGTGGGGCAAGAAAAAAATATGTATATTATGGGTCCTTAAAGTCATGGAAAAGTTTTGAAACTTTGTCCATAAAATGTGTGAAAACCCTGCTTTTAGTTTTTATGCACAAAGGATATTATAGCATGTATGTTTGTACTTTTTAAAGAGAACACTGATTGGAGGAACTTCAGAGGCTAAAATAAAGGAAAGAACCTAAGTAAAAACGATCAAAAGAGGAAAAATAAACATGGTCAATGTTTTTCTCACATTTGCAATACAATGATGGACATCAGTTGGAGGTTTAGGAAAGATTACAGATCACTGAGATTTATGAGTTTAAACTGATGGCACCTCAAAACTGATAATCTTAATAAATTCTTTTTCTTATTGTGTATGTATTTCCTCTGCATACCAGTGATTGGATGAAAAAGAGGAGCAATTCAAATATTTTTCATCTGACAATAGAGGGAGCAGATGAGGACTCTGCAGCCCTTACTGGCGAGGGAATAGCGAGAGGAAAGAAGTGAATTTTGGGAGGAGAGAGGATGGTGGCATTTATAATCTGTGTGACGCACAAGGTGGACTCCTTTCTGTGTGTGTGTGTGTGTGTGTTCCTGTTATTTATAGTCCTGATTGGCGTCATCAGCTCTGAACAACCCACTGCTGTTTCAGAAAGTCACGCTGCGATGCAACATGTTAACCATCAGCATGCATCATGGCCCACACCCAACTACACACCGAGCTGTCACACACTGTGCGCGCGCGTGTGTGTGTGTGTGTGTGCGTGCGTGTGTGTGTGTGTGTGTGTGCATGTGACAGCTAATTCACATTGTGAATAAACCTCCTCTATCAGCTGTGCTGCAAACATGAGATTTCTACCAACACAAGTCCACAAGTCAGTGTAAACACATAAGAAATAATGAAGGAAAATCATCCTGTGATCAGAACTCATCCTTCTTACAGAAACTATATCTTTTCAGTCTTCATTTTTGAGACATAGTCTCATCCCTGATGTTTAATTTGAATACATTTTCCTGGCTTTTCTTTTCTTTTTATGGACATTTTCAACTGTGCTTTAAAAACCTTGAGCGAAAACAGCAGAAAGTTTTTATGCTTAGCTGCGAAATGTGACAAAGTTTAATGGAAACAGATTTGGTGAATAATTTCTGACATGAAGCAATGTGGCTTAGCACGCCACATGCCATTGAAGATCTGAAAACATCGGATCTCTGTGGAGCGACGACGAGAGTAACACTCCTCAGATTAAAACATGAGACTTAGAGAAATGTGATATTTCCTTGGTTTTCAATTTGTTTATCATCAGAGCACTTTTTGGATGGAGCAAGGTTTACCACATCTCAACTACACATGCTGCCCACATTGTTTTGATACAAAGCTGGTTGAAAATCAGAGAAAGTAGCCCTTCAATTGTACCACAGACTGAGTGGATGATCCCAAAATGAGGTCAGATCCTTTATATTCTGTCATACGTCTGTCACTTAGGCATATTATTGTATTATATTGGGAATATTTTTGGGAATATTTTTTTCAGGGAGATTTTTAGCATGATTGCAGATAATGTGCTTTAATTTAACTGGAGTCTGTTTTTTGGAGGGTGTTCAGCTTTTACAATACAAAAACATCAAAGGACAAAAAATAGAGTTTAAGTACAAAAAACAATTGAAAAAAAGTTACATCACTCAATTATTTTGAAATGATCTTAAATATAATATTCCCCTTTTTCTTTAATCTTTCTAAGAACAGAAAAAAACATAGCTATAAAGCTGAACCAATTTTCGTGCCAAACCGGTAGCAAGTACATATCTGTCTCCATGTTACATGCAAATCTGTTGTTCTCCTTTCAACTTGATGCCAGATCATCGACGCCAAGTGTGTCTCAACATGTTTTCAGTGTGTTCTCGGAGCTTCAAAGTGTCACTGCAGGAACTGCCAGAGTCACCAAACCCCATAAAAACCGAGTGAAAGCACTGTAAAACTGCTGCGAGTAGCAATTCAGACAGGGGGTGTTTTTTTTCAGGTTTTGGTGTAATTATGACTTTAAAAAAATATATGGAGGGAAAAAGGTTTAGTTGAGCTTAAACTTAATCTTGGTAGTGTTATTTTAACCCATTCATGAAGCACTTTATGTGGTGAGTTGATGGAGCTTACTGGAAACACTTTGGCAGGACAGAGTCACTCGGTGGAAAAGGATCCAGCTCGCTGACGTTGTGGTCCATTTGTCATCTGACAGAGCACTGCAGCACTTTCAGACTACTGGAGGAGGCTGCTGTTTTTATTTTGTTTTTAAATATGGCTAGGCTCCATAAATGCTGCATCCTACACTTCCCAAAATTCACGCAACATCTGCACTTTAAATGTGTGGTCTCAAAGCCCAATCAGAGAAAATTAGTGTAATCTTACAGAGAAGAAGCAAATAAAACAATCTAAAACAAAAAAGATCACTCAGTTAAAATTGATGAAATGGTTAAAAGAAAGCAAAGAATAAATCTGGTTAGATTAAAAAAAAAAACAAAACAAAAAAACCATCATGGTTTAGCTTAAAATAAGTTCCCTACACTTGTTGCAAGCGTAATGTAACTTCATGTGACATACGTCACCAGCATTGCGTGCTACACTGGCACACTGTCATTATTCCAAGAACTCACTTTCAGTTTTATGCAGGACACAAAAAGCGGTCTCCAGCTGAAACTAAGCAAACTTTCTCACACTTTTCAATATGGCAGTTGCTCAGTGTCATGAAAGTGCTGCCTGTCTCTACCACTTGAGAGTCCCTCGGTGCGCCGGTTTCTGACGCTGAGGACTGCTGTCTGAACATCAGCATCTGACGAGTTGGGAGTGAGACCGGGGTTTCAGATTGAAATCTGGTGTTGGCTGGGACAACACTGCTTTTGGCTAATTAACAAATGCTAAAAGTTAGCACGGACATGGATTTTGGCATCTACAATTCTACAATTCTACAATTTCATTTAGCAGACGCTTTTATCCAAAGCGACGTACAACACAAGCAAGAATTTAGACTTAAGGAAAAAACCCTTAGTAAGTGCAAAAAGTGCTTCAGGTGTGATTGGTCACAGGTATTGCCGTCATGGCATCATGGCATCATGGCATCATGGTTAACATGAAGCAACACACAGCTTCTGTTGCACTTCGTCTGTTTTCTCTGAGGCTTTGTTTCTCAAAAGCTTGGATGTGTAGACAAAAGTTTAGAGACAGTTTACTTTTTTTGTTGCCCTTTTTGTATTTAAGCTGTTATGTCCCTCTAGGCCTGTTTGTTTTAGACCACTTTCACTCTTTGCTGTTGGTGTCTCGAGATGTCGGAGGTCTGACAGCTGAGGTTTGTTCTTCTTGTTCCTTTTACCGTCAGTATGAGCCGCTCTGGATGAAAGCATCGTCTCCAAAACCCAAAATGTGAGACAGCTCAGAGTGCTGTGTGGGATGTTCTGACAGTTTGATAGATAGAGGAAAGACTGGGCCACAGTTTGGCTGCAGGATTTCGGCTTGAGGTCTGGGGATGTTGTGGTGGCACTCATGAGAAACAGTATCTGCGCCCACACAAACACACACACAGACACACAGACACACAGACACACACACACACACACACACACACACGCACACACAGTGCCCGGCAGCTATAATGTTCCTGTCCACAGGCAAAATGAGAGACAATCAAGTATCATTTCCTGTGTTACTCTCTGTTCCATGTTTGCTACATCGGCGGGAGGAAAGTTGCGTCTTCCTCGTGTATATTTGTGACAGATAGAAAGACAGAGACACAGGGGATGAAGTCTGTCAGACAAGATAAATCCTTTCAGTGAATCATGAAACTTTGCTCCCAGTTTTAGATTTTCTGAAGGGTATTTGTCAGTCTACTTCCACCTTTTAGAAATTCAGCACAAAGCTCCGGGTTTCAAAGTGTTAATCCCGCATTGCAAATGATCAGAGACAGTAAATCGCCAATGATCACGAACCACTGTGGCTTATATGTGGATTAAAATAAGTACAGTTAACAATTTGAGTTCCACAACAATCCAGCTTGTATGTGTGATCTATTCTTTCAAAAGACAAATATAACGCGTTAATTTGAAGGCCTAGGCGACATTTGAGAGAAATAAAACATTTAGTGGGAATAAGCCTTCTCAAAGATCAACCTTAGACCCCTTCTTTGTCTTTTTTGGGACTGGGAAACAATTCCATCAGGCCTACGTGCAGCATCTTGCTCAAAGGCACCTCAGCTGTATGTTTAGGAAACAAGCTGTCCATGTTTTGTATCAGCTCATTTTTTTATTGATTACAGCATCTTTCGAGGTGTTAACTCCTTTACAAAGTTCAAACCATGATGAAACACAGAAAGACAAACATAAAAACAAAGTAAAAATATACAACGGATGTACTATCAGCCAGTATATGATCAGTGTGTATAAAACAAAGCCTCCGCGCAGTGCAGAGGCGCAGCCGCGTACTGCGTCTACAAGCGAGCTCATTCACTCCTCTCTCATACAAAAATAAAGCTACAAACGTCCTGGTCAAATGGTCACTATCCTCTCTGTCTTTTACACCATTTCCTTCATCTGAACCGACATCAAGAAAAAAAAACAACTTTGCAATGGTGCAAATAAAACTGATCCATAAGTAGTGTCTTCCATGTTGAGTTCTGTGACAAAATAAATGTGTTTTGCTCCAGATCAGTTTTGGATTTTAAGATTTGTGTATGCCTCAGCTGGTTTAAACACGTCAGCTGAGCATTATTTAAATATTGTACCACATGTGAGCTCGGTCAGTTGAAAACGCTCCCGCTTGAGCTGTGATTTCAGTATCTGGACACAATCCATTCAGGCTTCTGTGAGGACAGCTGGCGCCTCCTGGTGGTCAGCTGGTGGCTATGCGCTCTGAACAGCACTCTGTGGACTGGAGGACTCTGCAACGACAAAAAAATTTAAATGAAATAAAACAATATTTCACACTTATCAGCCAATTATTAGTTTTTCACAGATGTACTGGTATCCATGTTGGCCAATAAGAAATTACAGATGATATTTAACCTCTTAAGACCTGAGCGCTTGTTTGATATGCATTTTTTATCTCTTTGCTATTTGGGCTTATTGGACCCCGATGAGTATAAAAACTAAGCAAAAATGCTGTCAACATATGTTGACACTCGGTCTGAATTTCCTTAAAACACAATAAAGTCACCTTTGTGTAATAGAGTGGAAAACTCTTTATTTCCACCCTGAACACAGCATTTTTTTCCTGACTGCTTTTGCATGTATTAATAACACATAGAAACATATTTTTGAACATGTTTTGATAATCACAGTGCAAAAAACAAAATGAAGTAACAATATTTTTGCCCCTTTTGGAAATTCACAGCTACAGTAAGACATCATATGCTTTTAACAAAATATAAAACATTCAAAGCATTTTGCATTGTCACTGTTGCATATTAATAACACGTACACACATGTTTTAAATGTCATAGTGCAAAAAACGAAATAAAACAAAAAATGCCCCTTTTGGACAGTCACAGCTACAGTATGGCTCATTTGAAATGCTGTTTCAGGAAGACATCATATGCCTATAACAAAGTATAAAACATTCAAAGCATTTCGCATTTGCAATGTAAAAAAAAAAAAAAAAACAAGAAAAAACTAAGAATGCCCTTTTCCCTTAGGAACATGTACACAACTATGTGTGAAAGGCTGTGTAACAGTTGCGATCGGCTTGCAAGCACAAGAACACCTTGCAGATCGCGCAACGCACTCGGGTTCACTCAGTGCAGCCTGCTGCTCTGCAGCGTGCTGCATTCTTCAGGCTGATCATTTCTGGGAGACGTGCATTAGCCCTCCTGCGGACTGAGACATGGGGCACTGTTGTCACTGGACGTTTTTTTCCTTGTTTTGAATCGTATTCTTCCTCCCCTGACACTTCTGAAAAGTCTGCATCGTCTTCTTGACTGTGATGCTGGGCCAAGAGGGCGTTAGCCACTTCCATACAGAACTCAAGGAACTGCATGATGCTCTTCTTGGGTGCACCACATGTTGTGAGGTCTTTGCGGTACAGTATCCAGCTGTTGGCTAAAGCCAGATCTGTGAAGTGCATAAGCATTCGCATTGTCCACTTCTTAGTATGAGCGCTCATGCGATAGTAACTGATCATCCTGTCAACCAAGTCAACTCCACCCATCTTGAGGTTGTACTCACGGACAATGCTTGGTCGCGAGACAGACACATATTGTTTCAGTTTTTTGTCCCAGCGCTGGCAGGTGTCTTCGGGCTGTGTACCATGAACAACAGACATCATCAGTACTGGTTTGTTGTTGTACCACTTCACTACACACAACTTTCCATCTTCAGTGGAAACTTCTGTTGAGGTACCTCTTCCTGTGTTTTTCATGGTTATGTCAGTGGGTAACTTCTGCACTGCTGCAGCGACCCGGTTCTTCATTACTGTACCGGTCACGTACAGCTCCTTCTTCATCATTTGTTCTGCACATTGGATGCTTGTGAAGAACCGGTCGCTATACACTTTTGTGCCACGATGCAGAGTTTGACACAGACGAGCGATGACTAAGCTTCCCAAACCCAGACCCTCTGGTTCTTCAACCTGCTCAAGCAGTGCACCTGTACCTACCTGTATCCAGCACAATGCCATCTGCTGTAGCACAAACAAAGTTCTTTATGCCAACTGGGTTTGGCTTCATTGGCAGACATTGTCTACATGGACAGGCTCCTGTGAAAGGTATCATCTGCTCATCGATCAATATGCATTCAGGTCGGGTCTGAGACCTGCAGCCTTGCAGAATCCGATCCAGAAAAGGCCTCACCTTCCAGAATTTGTCACTCTTCCTCAGGTCTTCTGGCACATCGTCATCAATTAGCACTTTTAATGATTGCCTCAGTCTGAAGAATCTGTCGCGCGTGAATCTATCAGTGATGGCAGTGAATCTCAAGGCTTTGGACCAGTACATCCTGATTTTTGGGTATCCCACGCAGGACATCAAAATACAGGCACCAAAAAAATGGTAAACCTCATCTACTGATGTGCCGAGTGGGTCCTCACTCCTGGCTAGTGACATAGCATTAGAGCAATCTGAAATAACTTTCATCAAATCTTTATCTATGTACTGTTCAAAATAGTTTAGTGGGGTCTAGCCATGTCTGTCCTGCTCAGTATCGTCCTCATGCTCAAACTCGGCAAGGTTTGGCGTCAATGGAGTAGCCCTCCAGCGTATTCCACGTCCTGCATCAGAATCAGAATTAAAATAGCACTTAGTGCAAAGAAAGTCACAGGCAATTCACTGAGGTGTATTGGTGCATAACAAAGTTAAATCTGAGTGGACGTTTCTAAGAAATTTGAAGATTTATCTTCAAGGTGTGCCAAAATAAGAACAATTACCTTTATTGGATTGTCCCTGAGGGCTTGGTCCTGGTGTTGGCTCTTCTGGGCCATTATTTGAGTCATCAGCTTCAATCCGTTGTGTTTGACGGGGACGTCTGGGAGTGTGGGATCTGGCTTCATAGTCTGAACCTGTACCTGTCCCTGTCCCTGAATCTGTCAGCAAGTGAAGTAAATTAGCATTTTGCTACAAACACTGAATGGTGCTGTGTTTTGTTTTCCTCCCAATCCTTCACCTAGGCTTGAGGCCCCAACTGCCTAAAATAAACTCATATCCACTGGGTCTTTGCTAACCATTATTCTGACAACGGAGACGTTTACGTCCCCTGCTGTGCTCAGTGGGAATGGGGTCTTCTTCACCACTACTGTCGTCCTCACTGCTGCTTTGAACCTGTGGTGGGGGCTGATAACCAGCATCCAGGATGGCATCATCGTTGTCAGACAAATTATCCAAATCTGACTCGTCTCCATCAGGTAGCCAGATCAGCTCCAGTGCTCTTTCCACAGAAAAATGCTCTGAAAATAAAATCATGAAAAAATCAAATACAAATCCATGTAATTTATGTATACGTGTATTTATTTGTTTATTTATTTCACTGGGACAATGTACAGTTTTTTAGCTGCACTGGAATTAGCTATAAACCTATTTATAGCCGCTAGTCCTGGGCACATTTCAGCTAACGGATTAGCATTTTTAACCAAGCTAAGTCCCTCTGAACGCATACGTGTACATCATGTTTATCTTACTAGATTGTTATTTTTATTAATTTCTGTCAAATTTGCATGCCATGGCAAACCTACAATGCGTCTATGCATATCTAAACAAGAATAAGCCATGAAATATGATTGGACTTCTTACCTTGTCGATGTTTTGCTTTGGAGTGACCGGCAGAACTTTTTCTTGTACTCGTCGCCCTTTTGAATTCTTCCGGTAGTGTGTAGTACTCTTCTGTTACCACTGTGTGGTAGTGTAAGTATTCACGTTGCCATAAGGCCCCAAGTAAGCGGAATTAACTACTATGGTAATTTTTACCCAAAATGTGATGTCCACACATGTGTACGCAAGGTCTTAAGAGGCTAAGTCCCCGTGTTGTTACCTGTGTGCAGCGTGGCCGTCTTTATCCGGCTTTCCTCCAGCGTTAAGAAGCAGCTGCTCTTCTCTGTAGTCGCGTCTCCTGCCTCGATATCGCAGGTCACCACCATGATGGGACCCCTCCCCCCCTTCAGATGGACCTGGATGCTGTCCTGAGTCAACACACACGACAGCCTGCGTCAGCCTGATGATGCTGCTTTTATTCTGTCTACCTCCTGAATGTATCAGTCAGTGATGCAGAAAATGCCTGTATCTTCTGTTGTTTACCTCTTTGGGCGCAGGAACTTCCAACTTGGTTTCCTCCGGAGCTTTGACGACGATCACCGTCTGCTCCTCGAAGGCTCTGACCCGGCTGATGTCCTCATGGGTCACATAAGCCAACGTGCAAGAAAAGTTAAAGAAAACCTGCTTCATTGTTTTACACAACTGTTTTAGTCCACAAACTAAAATTAAAAGAAAGAAAAAAAAAACACATTTTAGGCGTAAATGGTTAAACTGAAGGTTTACAACATGTGACAAATGAATCTCTGGAAGGATATGCGGCGTTGTCCATGTCGTCGGTCATGTCGAAGAGCTGCTGGGCGCAGCTTTTGATGAGGCTGTCGAGCGTCTCCTCCACCAGCTTCAGGTTCTCCAGCTCTCTCTCGAACTTCTGCTGGTTCTTCCACAGAAAGCTGGAGATCTGACAGCTTCCTCTGCACAGACCACAGACAGCGCCATTACTGCGACGCTCGACGGCAACACACGAGACGTTTTTTCACTTGCGTTAAAGGGCAATCTTGACTTTGGAAATTATAGTTCTGAAGAATATCGATACAAGACGGAGCATAAATAATGTAAATTGAAGCTGCAACTAGTTCTTTTCACTGCTTATTCATTTGTTTATTATTTTTACGTATATATATATATATATATATATATATATATATATATATATATATATATATACACATTTTTTTTTTATTTTATTCATTTTTTGCCTAAAAATTCAATTTTTTTATGTCTGAAAAATACCAAAGATATCAACTGTACAATTTTCTAAACGGAGAAAAGCAGAAAACCTTCCATTTCTGAGAAGCTGAAATCAGCAAATGTTTTCAGTTGAATTGTTGGCAAATTTAATGGCGATACGCTCATCTATTCATTCTATTAATTGTGTATGACAGCCAATCATTGACTAAAATTACAGAAATGCTAGGATATGAATGTTTATGTTACAAACAAATAAAATCCAATGTATTGATTTCAGACCCTTTTTTTTTTGTTTTCTTTTGGGCTATAATGACAAATATGTGATTTGTTGTCGGTCATTATTAACACGAGCCAACATGGACTATTAAAGAATATAATTCCATAAAACACCAAAATATAGACGCAAACATGCGCAGTGAATGACGCAACCTAAAGACATCTCCTCACACCCCGTCTCCATCTGTTCACTCACATCCACTTGACCTTGTTGGCCGACTGCTTCTCGATGAGGCTGATGTCTTCCAGGACGTTGATGATGTCAAAGACTCGCCGCCTGCGGGTCTGCAGGCTCGTGGTCGCTTGCCGGAGGTCAACCGAGCTGTCCGGAGCATTCAGCAACAGCTCCAGGAAACGCTGCGTCAGCGTCCCCAGAGACACATCTGAATACACACCAAGAGTCAAAGATACGACTCTGAACATCTTTCTAAACCTTTACAGAGTTTACTTTCATCTGTGTTAATAAAAACAGATTAAAAAACAATAATAATAATCATTTCTACCAATCATCTTGTGCTTGAAGTCTGTATCTTATCCTTCATGTTAAATAATGTCAAATACGTAAAAGGTGAGGTCTTTAAGGTTAGACAGAAGCACACACCTGCTGTGACTCTCTTGGTCTGGATCCTCTGATTAGGGCTGATGCTGGAAAGAAGAGAAGAGATATCAATCAACTTTCAGCTAAATTTGTCATTTCTGTAAAGCTTATGAAAAATACGCTTTGTGCCAACGTGTGCAGGAACTATTTCAGTGTCCCGCAATACCTGCACATGACACTGGCCCCCCACAAGACTTGGAGCAAAAAATACGACTGAAGCAAACATTTATTTTAAGCAGGGCTATCGAACAATTCATTTGGTGAACTGCTGCATTTCTGTAGTCAATCTCGATTAATTGCATGTTTAAAATTCTTTTACTTTGCATTTTAAAACAGTTGTGAAGTCCACATTGACAAGTCTTAATCGGGAATCAAGTCAATGCAAAGTAATTGCATTAATGATCTTGACTTTTAGATGAATTTCTTTCCAATCAGTGCAGTGCTGATGGGCCTTGAAACAATAACTTAGAGGTTGGAGACAACTTCTCTGTGCTTATTTCTTAAAGGACTACACTATTTTTTTGGATAATTTTCTCTTTTCAAAAAAACTATTTATTAGGTAATTTGTTTGTCACTTTTTACTACTTTGTTGCAGTTTGTGGGACATTTCTTGCCCGGTCGGTCAGCGGCTTTTACCCCTGGTATTCGAAAGAAATCAAACCCATTTGCTTGGATTTCAAAGCCCGAAATAGCTCGTGAGAGGCGTCGAACCGCAGTCCAAGAACACCAATATGGATCCAGGTTTCAAGAGATTAACTTCTTCCACTTAGTTTCGCCCACACTCCAAAAAAAAAGTGCTTTGCCACTTTTGGTTATGCGGTTGCCCGCTGACATCATTCTGATGAAGCAGTCAGAAACACGTAAGATGAAAACCAGAAGCAGAGGTGTGTTTTACCCCGTCGTCTTGGCCTCTGGAGTCGTCATGGCACCCAGATCCTGAAATTCAGAAAGTGACAACCGCAGATGAAAACAGCTCTGGATACATCTGACACATTGTAAGTTTGGTATTCAACATTGAAGAGACTGACATTACAAAATCTGCAGGGTTCCCGACCCTTTTCACGGATAACATTTCAAAACTTTTCCATGACTAGTGAGCATACATGAAGGGAGAGACACAACGGAGTAGGTTTCATTTCAAATTTGGGGAGAACACATATGAAACAGGGGGGGTTGAATAATTTCCAGCATTTCGCTATATTTTTATGCACCAATTTGTGCCATTTCTGCATCAATTTATGGTTTAAATGTCTTTTGTTTTGAAGAAACCTTCGTGACGATAAACAAAAACATCCTCACACACTGACGCATATTAAAGATTCGTAATGCTGACAGCTTCAGGAAATAAACGAGCATTAATGTTACATTACATGGACAGGTATCCCTGGAAGATTTCTGTAACGACTTCTGTACACACAACAAAAATCCATGACTTTTCCAAAACTTTTTTTTAATTTCATGACATTTCCAGGTGACCGTGGGAACCCTGAATCTCGCTTGTTACAATCATGTTGCAGTTTTGGGAGTTATTACATGTTATTACTAAAAACAAAATGTTTTACAGAGAGATTCTATTGACACCCATTAAAACCGTCTCTGTCTAAAGAACCTGCATCACATCTGGAAGCATTTAAACATGATTTTTTTGGATCTGTTGTTTATTCAGGTCGGATATTTTGATAAATCAAAAGATAATAAACTTGAATGGGACCTACTTTATGGCACATATGTATAAAAATATGCAGTTTAATATTCAAAGAGAAAATGTGGTGACAGAGTAACTGTCCTGACCTGCTGTGGTGGATCCACTGCAGGAGGCTCTGGTGCCGGAGGCTCCACGTGAGCAGGACCATCATCCCCACCGTCATCTGCATCATCTTCATCATCATCACAGCCGCCACCGGTGGCCCACTGATCTTCTTCCTCGGACGATTCGGCTCCCCAGGGGCTGATCAAGGGCCCGTCCAGACAAGGGGGCATGATGGGAATGGCGTCACTGTTGACCCCGTTGGTGGAGATGTCCTCCGGCAGGAAGTGGTCCTCACAGATTAAATGCTGCTCCGTGGAGTCCTGCTTGTCCGTCTCCCTCAGCGCCGCCAGCCATACCTGAGCAAAGTCAGCAGCGTTACTGCAAAATGTCCCTGCTTACAGTAGAGGTCATTTGTCAAATTCATTTTATTCGAAATGTATCATTTAAATTTTTGCCTCAACAGTTTGCATCAACCTGGTTCTGTTTTTAAACTGAAAATGATTTCGTATCAGCTTTGGAAAAAGAAATACTCACACTCATATGTGTTTATTTATGTTGGGGGGAGGGTCACATATTTTCCCCCAATCCCTCAGAGAGATTAAAAAAAACCTGTAGCTTTGAGGAGGCTGATCTAATCTAATGAATAACGTGCAGTCCCTTGTTTCCCGTTATTTCCAATGGAAATTTCCCACCGTGTATATTCCTGGATTTCTGCAAACCCTTGTTTTTGGTAATACGTGGTGTTTTTAGCCAAAAAGCTATGCTAACAGTCTAACTTAACGTAACGTTAGCCAGATAACCGTATGTTAGATTTGGTCAAATTTTCACGTGACCGTACCTTGACTCGTGCGGGGTCTTTGGGGAAGTTGAAGAACCTCTTCGGTGGCCGGTTGAAGATCCCCCGGTTTGCCTCGCGGTTCGGACATCCAGAGACAACACACTTCCCCATGATGCCGACGTCTCCTCTCCCCCCGAACCGAGCCGGGCTACCGGCTCACCGAGCCCCGTTATTAACCGTTAACAAGCGCCACAATACGACTAACGTTGCCCGGTTTGTTTATGTGTCGTGTGTCGCCGCTGCTTTTCAGACCGGAAAGGGTGTGTTTATGAACCGGAAATACAACAACGGAGGGAGATATAGCAGAGCGCGCCAAATGAGCGCCATCTACTGCCTGAAGCCCGTTATTACACATCTACACAATAATATATGTGTGTGTGTGTCTGTGTATGTGTGCGTGTGCGTGTGTGTGTGTGTGTGTGTGTGTGTGTGTGTGTGTGTGTGTGTGTTTATTTATTTTTTTAATCCATTATCTGGTTTTATAACTTATGAAGGTACAACACTGAAAATCATGACAATGAAATCTCATTGCTTATATGAGATTTCCGGCACTTTTTATTTTAAGAGGAAAACATGAGGACTGAAGTTTAAAATTATAGCCTATATGTTTATATAGACTATTCGATATACTATACTATTTCATAAAAAATGTTATTACGACTATTACAGTTCCATTTATAGCTTATACTCAGGCCTATATAAGCTACTATATCTTTAACCTCTACTAGCCCTATATTATACAATAGCATATAACATCCCATAGCCTACCTTGTTTTAGGGATGATCGTTACTGAATTTTTTCCCCAATATCCAATATGCCTATATTTAGCAACTCATTTGGCCGATAAGCAACGCCACGTTTTTTCCCACCTATTTTTAGTGTTTATCTAGTCTTTTCTGTGGTAGAATTAACATCATATTATGTGAACTCTTATCATAATGGCCCCCCATTATAGTGTTGCAGCTGGTATGGATGGAAATAATTTTAATTATATTATATCCCTTTTAACAATACACCATATTATTATTTCAATAGTTTATTGTAATGTTGTATACTACACCATATGTTGTATAATTTGACATGACATGGAAATAATCAAGTAAAGTGTATGCTTCAAAATTGTATTTAAATGTGGTGCTTGAGTAAATGTATTTAGTTACATTTTACCAGCAACCAGTCCTGAGATTATTATTATGTCATGGTTATTATTAATTAATCAATTGTCAGCAGAGGTTTTGAAGCTCCACAAGTTGATTTTTATACATTTAAGCAAACAGTTTCATCAAAGACAGAAAAAAACACACTTATATTAACTGTTCATTATAAACTTCCTGAATCAGCTTCCAATTGAAAACCAGAGCAGGTGCTGATCAGTGTTGCAACACAAGATTTATTCAGAGCAAGAGATGCCAACACCAGCATGATAAAAATTGTACAAACTTCACAAGTCAAATTAAAATATCACGTAGCGTATCTCGTGACCTTAAACATACAGCAAAAATATCAACAAAACCCATGCCATGTGGTAAGAAAACTGTTGTTGAAAGTTTGCGAGTAACACAGAAGAAGGGGTAAGAGGAGAGAAAATGAATGTTGTATAAAAACCCCTTATCAATGCACCGCTGAAAAGAAACTGTAACATTTTCATAAACTGATGATTTCACAAATATTCATATGGATTTCTTTTGCATTCTAGCATGTCACATGTTAGTGTTGAGATTCTCTATGTAAATAGTTACAGTTTAGCTTTTACATCTGATATTACAATATCTAGTCTATTGACTGTCTTTAAGTGGCAGAATTGTGCTTTAACTCCCATTTCCTTTGTTATCAGTAAGAATAACTGACTGAATAAAAAATACAAGCCGTCAGTCTATCTAATGCAGTAGTTTACTGGCAGGAAGCTGCGGACACAAAGCTTTGGACAGAGATGTGAAGTCAGGGATGAGGCTTAGCAGTAAAAGTCCAAAGAAGATGTATCTTTAAAGGAAAACTCCCGTTTGGTGTTTGTTTTTCCTTCCTATGGGAAACTGTTAAATGTGTCAGTCATCTAAAAATGATCAGAAGCTGGTAAACATCATGTTTAAGGGGTCAGTCACTTGAAATTATTTTCCATAGGAGCTATATGGTGCTTACATTAGTGAAGGTGTATATTCCAACCTAATGTGGCACATTCTTTGACATACGTGGTCTTTTACATCATTTTCATACATTCATATATTTGGACTATACTTAAATTGTAAGGGTTAAAAAACTAATCATATTATTTAAGTGACAATTTTGACCCCTTTCCCTGTTGAAAAGCATTCTGGGAAATGTAGGAAATTACAAACTGTGCTAAAAATAGTGGAGGCAGGTTAAGGTATGACACTGAACCAGACTGATGATTTTTGGTGCTTTAGAAATCCAGTTATTTTCATTCGTTGTCAGTTTGGTAGCCTATGGCGGATGGCTTTATAGACTCATGAGTCTATAGGCCAAAGTTTCTGTGGATAAGAGGCTAGCTTATAGTTCCCTAATTCATCCAGAATTGACCCAGAGGAAGTAAATTTAAGCTGCGGTTTTAAAAAAAAAATGTATAATCTTTTGTTTCAACTCGTTTGGGTACACAAAACAGAATTTTAAGCTCTATGATTGGACATTATGTCTTGGCTTCCTGATACTTACGAAAATAAATAAATAAATTAAACAAAAGGTAACATTTTAGCGAGAAGCTTATCAGTGCGGTTCAGCAATCTGTTTTTGGTTTTTCTTTTTAAATTGTTTGAACATTAAAAAAATACTTTAAGGTTATCAGTTTAAGGGGACTACAGGGGGAGTTTTCCTTTAAAAAACAAATCAAATCAGTGAAATTCGTTCCAGGTTGCTTTCAAATAAGAATCACCGGCACAAAGTCTTGTCGAAGTCACAGTTTCCACAAACTCGCTGTACAGTTTTTGCTTCAGTTACCACGTGATAATACTTTGACATACTCCAATAAAGTGCATGCATGATCGACGGTGTTGAGAAAACATTTTCCATCAGTACTGTGATTGCAGACTGAATGTCATCGTAAGGCCGATTCAGATCAAATACTCAGTTGGTAAATTCAGTGCGCAGACGTCGCGTTACGACTGCTGGCTCTAGTTTTTATTCATCTTTTCAAGAACAATCAAAGATAATAAAAAAGTGCTGCTTGGTCATCAAGTCGTCTGGCATCATGTCCCATTGTGGCTCACACAATGAGATGCATGACTGGAAAGACGTTTTCTACAGAACGAGTGCAATATACAATGACGGATGGGGACGTTTGACCCTGTAAGTCCAGTGGAGCCGTCAGCCTTTAGAAAGAAAAATCATATCTACAAATCCTTTCGCCTGCCGAGTGCCTCTTAATCAACAATAAAAACATCAAAACATGGAAACAAAGGTGTCCCTGTGCAAAGTCGAACATGACAGAACCAAAGTCCTTTCACCCGCGTCAGATTCCTAAAACATGATTGTAGTAAAAGGTTTATACAAAACGCAATACATTTATAGTTAGTAAAAAGATCTATCAGCTCTTTGCTAGTTTTATTCATAAGAAATTGCATATACCCAAACATTTTTTCATATAGATTGCATCCCATATCTAAACAAATGATTTAATATTATCACACCAATATTGCTGACAAGTTGTCCTATTAGCTAGTCAAGGTTGATGATTAAAATAAATTCAGAATGGCAGATTGTCTCCTACATTTTCTGTAGCCATTGGTCTTTCCCGCTTCATTCTCCGCATGAACAAAGAAAAGCGACAGAACAGTGACAGTTTGAAACGAAACAACTCCGAAGGGGATGATGGGATTTGCACCAGTAAGTTTCCGTGTCATGATGTTTGAGATCTTCTTGCTTATAGCATTGGTTCTTCTCGTAATTTTAGCTAAAGATTTACAGTAATATTAGTGTCAACTTCCAAAGATTACAAAAATGAATGAATTACATCCATTAAACAATCTCCAGCTTTGCAGCTCGTGAGAAAAGCCTTTCGAAAATGATTGCTCTTCGAGTTCCCCGCTCTGCTCCCCGTTAAACCCGTGACGCCCAGTTTTTTTGATGTATCGCGTTAAAATAAGAAATGATTCAAGCTTACAATAAATAAATACATACATATACACTAGAATGTGCATACATTAGCAGCTATAAACAGTACATCACATTATATTAGGTCATATGAAAATGTACAAAACGTGGATGTTCTTTTAAAACATTGTTTTTCAAAGCAAGGCAACAACAATCAAAATAATTTAAAAAAAGAGATACCCATGGAGTTGAGAGCATAACAGCAGAAGAAATAAAAGAACTATGGTAGTTTACAGCAGCAAAAAACAACCCATTCCCCTCTTTTTGATTTTTTTTGTTGTTGTTTTTGCTTTGCATTTGTTATTTTGGCCTCTGTCAGGGCTAGACCTGGATACCCTGAACGGCCTGTTTGATGTTCTCCAGCAACGCCTTGTTCTCCGGGCTCTGGTACTGGTCCTGATGAGTGTACATGTCTGTCAACGTACTCACATAAGTGTCAAAGTTCTGTTCATTCATTGGCTCCTGTGAGAGGGAAGAAACCCATGAAGAAACAAACAATCAGAGGTATTAGAGTTTGTGTTTTTAGTCAGTCAGTATATTTCTATAAAACACTGTGGGGAAAGGTTTGGAAGACAAGTGGGCAGCAAGGGAGAAAGGGAACACCATCAAGGAAGTATGGCTCGATTACACAAACTCGCTGAAATACTCCTCCTTTATTACATTTTAAGTATTTAATTAATATCTATACTTCAGCCTGTGAAGGTCTACGAATGCAACCTTAAACCATGCAAAAATTAGGAGAGGGATGGTTAGCGGGTGGATAGATGGAAGGTTAATGTTTAGCATATGGAGACAAAATCAGGATGTTAAAAACTGATGGGAGGTTCGTGGGCAGATGAAAGACACAGAACTGGTTTTTCAACCTAGCGACTTGGAGTGTAAATTGTAAAGATAATTCTCAGAGACAGAGTAGATAATCTTATTGATTATCCCCACTAAGCAAAGCAAACAAGCACTGGTATTTTTAAGTCATATTTATTTTGTTCAATTTCTATTGGAAATGTCATGAATTCTGTTTGTATGGATGAGCACAGTTAGTTTTACATGTGGAGTCCCACAAGGCTCGATTTTAAGCCCAGTTCTTTTTAACCTGTATGTGCTTTCTGAGGCCAGTATCCATGGAAATTCCATACACAGAGAACATTTCTGCATCTTAAGATTTATGTCCAGTGCCAATGCAGGAACTGGTGTGGCCTATATGCAGTGGGCTAGGAAAAAGGGTTGAGAGGCATACAGCACATTGCATTTTTGTTATTTATCAGAATTTGAATTATTTTACTTTTTGTGTCATAAATTACATTCAGATATTTCTAAGAGACAGGGCAGCTTTGGTTTAAAAATGAGTCTTACTGGCTTAACCCCAGTGGGCAAAGCAAACAAGCATTGGTGTTTTTATAATCAAATTTAAATTAGTTAGAGTTTGTCTGGTAAGGTTGTGATTTCTGTTTGTTTGGATGAGCACAGAGTTCTACTCTACTCTACTTGCCTTTTTTTGGTTTTCCATTAGGAAAAAGTACCTGGTACCTGGTACCTGGTACTACCTTTTTTAGTACCTGCTCTCCTGGGGTTCCAAAAAAGGCCGGCCGGGTACTAAGGTGTACTAAATGGTGACATGAAGCACTTCAGACCACTGATTGGTCAGACAGAATCGTCACTGTTTGTGTCATCAATGCGCGTCACGCACAGAATACTCTGAACAGCACAAACATCAAAGCTATTGTAGCAGCCGCAGTTTGGTATCATATTTTTCTTCTTTCCAAAAATGCCAACCGGATAGATCACGCCGTGGTTGCTCGAGGAGGTGCAAACGTTCCTCACCTTGCTGGCCGACGAGCGTATCCAGCGAGTGCGAGTCTATGTATGCATAGTTCAAATTATGGGGGAGTTAATGGGAGCTCAGCTCCACTGAAAGCCTTTCTTGAGACGTTCAGGGGGAGCTCTAGAAAATTGATGACTTTTGTGTTATAGATGATATATTATCTGCACATTAAGGTTTCTGTAATAAGTAACTGTGTAATTTGAACCCTGTGCGTATGTGTGTGTCGCGTTGAAACTGACATCACAGCAGCGTCCCACAGCAACACCATGACAACCAGCTACACTGAGGAGGTACTATCTTCTTATGGAAAACGACTCCCAGAAAAGTACACGATACCAAAGGCGAGTAGAGTAGGGTAGAGCCGGTACCATGTAAGGCTTAATTTTAGGCCCACTTCTGGTAAGTTGTTAGTAACCAAACTTGGACCAGTGTTGGGAAACTGTGGTTTAACTCAACCAATCCAATTATTTGTGATTTCAGAGCATCTATGCTTCCAGTTTTGGGGATCAAAAAGTACTGTTAGCATAGCTGTGACATGAGCTATAACTTTATATTTCTTGTTGATCGCTAAATTTTTAAAGTGTTTTCCAGTTAATGGAATTATGATTATAACTTAAACGCTGGTGGAAATAAAATACATGAAACAAATTATGTTTAAAGACAGTTTTGACGTTTTGTTTTTGTTTTTTTTTCCCATTTGGGAAAATGACTGAGGTATATTACTGACTGAGGTATACTGCAGCATAAATGGATAGTTGTGATGTGCGGACACTACAGTGGGCTAAGGGAGCTATAGGAAGGGGAGGATGACAGTGCAGAAGAGAAGGATAATTGGATAAAGGATAAATGGATCTCTTACTCTGGGAGGCATCTGTAAACAGCAGTTATGCTTTACTGGGGCCTCTTTCTGTGGCAGCGGTCTCTACAGGAGAGGGTGTACAGAAAAGTCTATTAGCCCGCTAGACATATGGCGGTGTCACAAGGCTTCATAGGCTACACCGAGAAAAAACACACAATGCGCGCCTAAGCAAATTATTTCCCCTCCAGCTCTATTCACATCACAGCTAAAGGTTTCCCTAGTTCTTAGTCTTTCCAACAAATGACAAAACAAAAATTCTCTTTGTTTATATATGTAATCAATGACTTGATATAACAGTCTTAATGACAGGAAGAACAACAGACACTACGCCCCCTTAAAGTTATTATTAATGCAAATGACTGTACTGAAACAAAAATGGATATGGCCTCTTTTTGTCATATCTTACTGTGCATATTGATAGTTTCCTATTAAAAATGGGTGTATCTTTTATCCTAAAAAAGTAGGAACGGTTGCACAAAAGTCCTGCAGTGTGAATAAAACCTGAGAATCAGTTTGGTACTTTTCTGGAAACAATAAAGGGAAAATTCTATTAAGTTTTCTCTATGCACGATGTAAATCAACTAATTTCAAGAAAACTGTGTAATTATCTAAAAACAAGATATAATTCTATTTGAAATAATCAAAGCAAGTGAAAGTAAGCAGAATTTAGAGCTGATTTCAGGAGGGATAAAGATCAAATTTCATTTTAAGACGGACATTTTTCTCGCAGTGTGATATGAAGCGATCCAGCACATAAATGAAAGCACAGGAAGCTAAGAGTCCAGTTATCAAGCAGCTCGGTTTCATACTGCTTGAAGAGAGATTATCCAATTAGCCCCAGTCTTCTCTCTACACTGAGACAACATGACGTCAAAACAGCCATGAGCACTTCACTCAAACTGAAAAAAAGACAGCGCCGTTTCTTTGTGTGAAACTCTGTGAGGCGTTGTAAAGCACAGAAGAAGCACAGCATGGACTGCTGGGGAAAAAAAGAAGAAGGTGGCGAACAGAAAGAAGCAGATGAGAAATAAACCTGAGTGTCGCTACAGAATAGGCTGGAGACGACTTTAACACCTCCCTGGATTCATATTGTGAGCAGATGTTGGCTTTTTGCAGATCAATTCAAATCTTTTGTAGTCCCACAAACAGATTTTAATGTTTAGAATAAAGCAAGAAACAAATCCAGCACATTAAATATGAAAAAGACAAACATCTGAAGCTCCAAACTCCCTCAGATAAACTGATTAAACACAATAAAATGAAAATAAAGGATCCCTTTTCTTTTACTTTAGAGTTTATCAATATATCTCAATTTGAAGAAATGGGTTATTTAGTAATAAAAAATAATAGTTTCTTTAATGCAAGAACAAAAATAGTCTGACAATACTTTCATGTCTCAAGATTCGACAATCCGCCATAGATGATAGTAAAAACAAGTGTCTTTGAATTAGAAATGAAAGAATGAAAGAATTATTTTTCTCTCTTGGTAGTTTTCTTCTATTTGAATCCTAAGCCTGTAAAAGTAGTCTTCACAAACCATTTGCCTGACGGTGCAATCAACTTATTTCTTACCATGTGCGGAAGCTGAATGTTAGCTAAACTGTTGATGAGCGACTGACTGAGGTTGGCCAGCTCGTGCAGAAGTGAGTCGTTCTGCTGCTCGATCACCTTGTTCTCCTCCTCAATGGACTTCAGGTTGGTCTCCATGGTGGTGATCTATCAAAATGAGCAGCAGTTACATTTTTGGGAGAGGCATTTTATGGAGAGAAAGGGATGCAAAACAAGGACAGAAACTGCTCAGAAAATTTGTACCAATTTTATTTCATCATACTCACCACTCTTCTGCTACGAGTTTCTATCTTTATCTATAGTACTGTTTTTATTTACTATTTCACTCCATTTGCCCTTTTTTTAAAATCACTGCCTGATTCAGAATAAAAGCAGACTACCAAGAACAGGAGTGATTTTGCCTTTAATGCTCTTGAAAGGCTTTCAATGTGAAACATCTGTACAGATGTGACCGTTAAATTTTGTCAATAGCAGCTTGACATTGATTTTAAAACAATTAGCAACGTACAATCAGCCGGATGAAGTTGTAAGAGACCTGAGGAATTCAGTAATATACTTTATTTATTAAGACAACAGGTAAACACGGAGGGAATAATTGAAAATGAAGCACATAAACAAGGTTTATGTGTTATCATACAATACTATGCATGGAAAGTTTGCAAGATCTTACATGTAAAAGGCCACATCATCTGTATAAAGTCGGCATCAAAAGGTTCAGAAGGGTTCTTGTCTTTTTTCTTGTGCTGTCATGAACTCACTTCACAAATGTTCTACTTGTGAATGTATTTTTATGTTTGATATCAATCCTTGGAATATTCACTTAGTAAATGAACATGTTTGTTACAAGATTCACCAGATTGATATATTTTAATCTGTTTTCCAAACAACATTAATCTACCCATATAATATATTTATGTGACAGTAAACACACACACACACACAAACACACATACTGAGAGGTCAACTTACTTGTGTCCTCAGTTTTATCATGTCGGATTCCACTTGATTGTTGGACTCGTTCAGATCTTTGATTTCTTCATCCAGCTGTTTGATTTCCTCATCATTTTCAATGCCTGACACCAAAAAGTACATTGAATTAGATTCAAATACTTCTTTTCCCCCATGTCTTGGGTTAGGGTTTAGCTCTAACCTTTGCTTGCTCTTTGCTTGATTGTCAGCATCTCCACACCGCTCATCCTGGCCTTCTTCATGGCCGAGGTGGCACGGGGACAACCGGAAAGACTGGAATAAAATACACACACACACACACACACACATTGACGAAAGCTTGACTGCCATGGGTTAGTCAGTGCTAGCTGATTTCACTTTCAGAAATTAAGCGAAACCAATGGCAGCCTGTAAAGAAGGAAATCAATCTACGTATTGTAAAATAGTCATCTAGGATAAGCATTGTAGATCTGAGGAAAGTGTAAATTCAAATCCTTCATCATAACAAATACATCAAATACAAATGTCTGTGATACAGTTGAAACAGAATGACACAGAGCCACGCCAACCTCCGATGCGTCAGGAAGCTGCCGCTGACATGTCCCGAGCCGTCACAGCCTGGGGTTGGGCAACTCATGCCGTCTGTCTTGCCAGATTTCCAGACAAATTGCGAGCCGTTGACGTAGCTGTCCTTCTGCCTCTTTGCCGCCAAGGGGCAGCCTGATGCGCTGCGGTGGGAGGCGTACTTCCCCGTCACATGACCCTGTCCATCACAGCCCGGCACTGGACACCTGAGAGGAAAAACAAGATAAAGGTGTCGATGAGCTTAATAAAGGAAGTCCATCACAATCTAGAAAAAAAAAACAAAGGCAACTAAATGCTGACTAGCACTGAGACCTTTCAAAACCTCTTCCCGGTTGGTGCGTTCAAGAACAAGATTCATCAGCTTTTATTAAAGCAAGAAACTATTACATGTTAACCTTTTCACAACAATATTAAGTATGAATAGTTGTGCACTAAACTAATTGTCATTGTATACTGTTTATACAGGTTGTGGTTTTTCAGACACCAGGAGATGGAGCCAGAGCAAAGTACAAAAACTCAGTAGAAACGCAGCTGAGGATTGTAGTAGCTGATCAGTACTCCCCCACCACATGCTGCAGTCATGGAGAACCAGCTGAGGCTCATCTTCAATCAGCTCATCATGGGTTAAAAGGCTCCTCTCCAAACCTCACTTAAGAGAGAGGAATGCAAGAGGACAGATCTGCATCAGGCCTTCTCTCTCAAATGCCAGCAGCAGATACCTTTAAAGCAGCTTGAGTTTTATTGTTGCCTTGTCCTCACAGAATTTCCCGTCCCACCCTCACCCCTTTTTGGAAATTAAGGGAAAACTTGTTAAAACATGAATTAAGAGTGGACTCATCAAAGTTTCCACAAGGTTGTATACAATAGAGACAGGGAAAGATGAAACTCATGCAGAGGAATATCGATCAAACTGCAAGTTTCTAATGCCATTGCAAGTTAAATTTCACCAGGAGAAATCAAAATGTTTTTTTGCTTGTGTGAAGCTGCCTTCTTCCAGCCTTAACTTAAAAGGTTAAACAATCTGAGGGCTGTGAGTAAGAAAAAGCACGGGGACGTTTTCTCAGTTTATCCGTTAGTTTTTAATATCTGCCCCAACTACAGGACAACTACTCAACTCCACAGAACACACACACAGCATCTCTTGTATCACTCCGCAAAATGTGCATCACATTAAGTAGTTCCTGTTTTCTTATTTCAAAAGTAAGAGCAACTCAAAACAATATATGAATTAGGCATACATTTAAAATAACTTATTTATCTAAATAAATCAGAGTAGAAAACAAGATCATCTACCAAATTAAACAAATCTCATCTTACACTTCCAATTAAACAATCATAACATCATTAGAATTAAGACTGGCACTAAAGATTAGTGTCATCAATTCAGTACTAGACCGAATGTCTCCACTTCTGTTCTGAATAAAAAGTAGTAGAAGTGTTTCTGTAGATCATAATGATGTCACAGTGACCTTGACCTTTGAACAGAAAATTGCCATCAGTTCATTGTTAAGTCCAAGTGGATGTTAGCGCAAAATTTGAAGAAATCGTTGGTATTGAATTCACAAGAATGTGATGGATGAGGTCACGGTGACCCTGATCTTTCACCACCAGAAGTGAATCCCTTTTTAGCTGAGTCCAGGTGAATGTTGGTACCACATTTGAAAAAGTTCCCACAAGACAATCTTGAGATATTGTGTTTATAAGAATGGGACAGTCAAGGTCAGAGTGACCTTGACCTTTGGACTATGACCATCGAAATCAAATTGCAATTTTAAAAAATTCCCTCAAGGCGTTCTTGAGATATCACATTCACAAGAATGTGATGGATGGACGGACAACCCAAAAACATAAGGCCTCTGGCTGCAGCTGTTGCCGGTGCAGAGGCATAAAAATTGTGAAGTTTTTTAAAAAACGGTATCTCTTAAGGATTTGATGGAAGGAGGGGGAAGGCACAGAGTCACCTACAACCCCCTCCTTCTCGCCCGTACTCTGCCTCAAGGCCACAGCGGTGCAACGACGAGCAGGACAAACACGGCTTGCTCTGCCGATGACACCCTCTCGGCTTCCAGACACTCTGCTCTGCCTCCTGCATCCCAAAACGCCCTTCGCAGTGACATTTGTGCTGATTAGAATTAGCCCAGCGTCGGTGGGGCCGCTCCCCAGCCGAGCTCAGGTTAAGCTTAATTATGATTCCACTGTTAACGATGATGGCGGATGGAACAGAGGTGGCAGCAACAGCTGGCTGCAGACTGACACCAGCTGAACTTATTATTCACAAGGTCGTATTGGCTTAACATTATGGCTCTGCTTTAAGGAAAATGTCAAACGCTCACTAGTGCTAACCTTTAGTGGACTCGGCCTGCTGGGAGCGGGAGGTGAAGTAGAGGACTGACCACAGCTCCTCTCTAAAATATTCTTCCCTAAAGTTAGAAAGGTCAGCACACACAGGCAGCATTTTAAAAGAGTAG
Organism: Plectropomus leopardus; assembly: GCF_026936395.1. Lineage (NCBI taxonomy): Eukaryota > Metazoa > Chordata > Actinopteri > Perciformes > Serranidae > Plectropomus > Plectropomus leopardus. The sequence goes on from NC_142191.1 coordinate 25,335,264, forward strand.
ATGGATGACTATATGACAGACAGAGAGCCGTCACTATAAAGTGACTGTTGTTCTATTTACATACCAGGAAATATACAGTAAATCTTTTAGAAATATAATCTTTTCGATTTCAAGGGGCAGAATTTTTCAACACATTTTCATTTCATAGTACTTTTCACTTCACAGTGCTTCATTGAACTGGTGCTGGATGAATCGAGTGGTCAAAAGACAGTTTATCAACAACAAAAGAACATCCAGGGGCTTTGGCATGTTTGTCAGACAGAACAAGCAGAAAGCTTTTGACTTTTGACATGTTTATGTGATGAAGGCGTATGGCTGTCTTCCATGAAACAGAGGTGAGGTGGTAATTTGGGAGCATTTGAGGGTAAGATTTCTCAAAATCCCCCGCTGAAACTTCCCAGGCTTTCTATCAAAGCTACAATTGAAAGAAACCTTACTTGATTGGCTCCTGGTCGTCCTTATCCTCTTTGCTGTGCAGGATTTTGATGCCACTCTTCTTGGCGCGTGGACAACCGGACAGACTACGAGATAGGAGGACAAATTTTATATTTATAACTGTAAAAGACATATACAGTGAAGCTGCATGCACAGCTGCAGGCATTTGTAGTTGAACTGTAGTTACTGTACCTCCTGTGGGAGGCGTAGTTTCCAGTGATGTGTCCAGATCCATCGCAGCCAGGGGTCGGACACCTGAGGCACAAACGCAAGGGTTAAACAGCATCTTGGTCTTGAATTGTGAGCTTAACCAACATTCGGACTCCATCTGAACCTCTGACCTGTCCAAACCTGGTCCTGCTTTTAGTGGTCATAATAACAGCCCTGCCCTGAATATGATTCAAAGTACAGTGACTTTGTAGACTCACCTGAGTTCTTGTGAGTTGGATGTCATCATCCCGCGCATGTTCTTGTCGGCCAGCTGGCAGCTTGACAACCTGCAGGAGGGAAAGAGACACAAACTGAACTCCAGCAAAACCTTAACTTGATTCTGAAAGTTGTATTCACAAAAAACTAGGCTGTTTTTTAAACATTTTAACAACAAGTGCATGTTCATCAAACTAATGCATTAACCTTATTTTCCTCAAGCAAGAAAAAAAATTGGAAACAAAAGTTTCTGTTTTTCACTCTTAACATTAGCAGCCTAGAACTAGCGTCTCATGGTTGTATGACTATGCAAACTGGTCAAGTTGCATTTACACTTTACATCTATGTCTATAAAAACATGGATGCTTCACACACATCAAATCAGTATCTGACCAAATGTCTCCCTTTCTGTTCCAGAGTTTTGATTTTGAATAATGGCCAGAAAAATGTGTTTGCAGAACATTATGATGTCACAGTGAAGCTGACCTTTAACCTCTTGGATATAAAATGTTATCACTTCATCATTTTATCCTTTTAGACATTTGTGTGGAACATTTTCATAATCAGTGTATGAATTCTTGAGTTATGGCCAAAAACATGTTTTGTGAGGTCATAGTGACCTTTGACCACCAAATTACAATCAATTCATTCTCCAGTCCAAGTGGACATTTGTGCCAAATTTGAGGAAACTCACTCAAGGCCTTCTTGAAATATTGTGTTCACAAGAATAAGACAAACACAAGGTGGCACTGACATTGATCTTCAAAATATAATCAGGCCGTTGTGAAGCCCAAGTGAACGTTTGTGCCAAATTCATAGAAAGGCATTCTCCATATACAGCATTCACAAGCATGACACAGACAAGGTCACAGTGACCTTGAAACACCAAAAGTGAACTTTGAACACCAAAATATAATTAGTTTATCGTTATAATCAAGTGGATGTTTGTGCCAAATATTTTAAAAAAATTCCCTCAGGTCATTCTTGAGATATGTACAGTCTAAAAACATTTAGCTCTTAGCCACAACTATTGATGATGGCATAAAATCACATGCACTCCTTTTGGACCTCTGGAGACTGTACTGTGTTTTTGAATTTAAGCTTATATGTATGTTTATGTACTGCATATTTTAAAGAGTAGATTTCCATGAAGGGACAATAAAGTGAAGTTAGGTTGACTTTAAGTCCCTCTAGACATCCCATTATGGTGCTGTGTTAATCAGGTCAGAGGTACGAGTGAGTCTTACGTGATGAGCTCCTTCTTGCTCTCCTTGCAGGGCGGGTACTTGTGGTGTTTGGGGCTGGGCATTGTGACCTCAGCTGGGTAGCGCTGCTCGTCCAGCAGCTCCTGGAAGGGATCCAGCTCGTCGCTCTGGTGTAGAGACGAGAAATAAGCAGACTACGACACGTCACTACGGGCTCCATGTCAACACATTAACATAATTCTGCAACATTATGTTTACATGTGAGACGCAGATGATAACTCAAAGAATATTCATCAAGTTATTTAATGTAATGCTTTCTAATCTCACTTTCTTGAACACTTATTTTTGAGAAAGGCAAAATCCACTGGTATATTTTTCATTTGCAAGACTTAATGACATTTTATTGTAAGACAGACTTTTTTTTTTTTTTACAATTTTTTTTAAAAAGCAGTGTAATTTTATCCTCTGTGGGACAGCTTATAATTAATTTTCCCTTAACCCCAAATGGGACATATGAGTGATCACACCCGCTCTGTCGCATGGCTGAACATGCAGTTTTGCAATAATTTAGCCTTTTAAAGCCATTAAAACTTTTAAAAGTCACTCAAACACACGAAAACTTCCTTCAATTCACTGCTAAACTTTGGCAAAATGACAAAAACTGTTTTGGTGTTTATTCACTGTGTGTTCTTGCATATTTTCTGATGATCAACATGATTGTGATTATGATTATTGCTCAGACTAATTTGGGCCTTTAGAAAAGTATATTTTATAGAACAAATGAAAATAAAAGGTGACTGCATCTGTAATTACAATATGAAAACTTTAAAGAATTATGAGCAACTGCAGCTGTTGACGGTGTGTGTGCATTTCTAAAATTAGACCAAAGAAAACCTACAGAGGCTGTAAAAAGAAGATACATTTACATGGAAGAAAAAGTGCTGTTTAATAAATAACAGGAAGGACAGAAGTCATCTGACATATTAATATGATTATTACTATTAACAACTAACAGTCTGATAATCTAGAACAGTCTGATAATCTCATTATTGTACCATGTTGCTGAAATTGAGAGCCTGTTATGATTTCTTTATTATGTTGTATGTCTATATATGCCCTGTTTGATTACTTTAACACATGGTAATGACTCTGTGAAATGTATCAGCCCTGGGTAACCAGTTCAGTGTCGTCCTGCACCAGTTAGACTCAGTTGAACTCAGTGAACAGGAGCCTTTGTAGCTGTGAGCACTGCAGTCTGCTCTGCAGTCCACACATCACACCTCCTCAGTCGGGAGCAGAAATTGTTCAGGACTGTCTGGAGAAAAATCCCATCAGCCGGCGAGCTCCAGGCTCTGGCCTCCTCTGCAATGTCGTGCTTCATTAACAAACGCAATTACTCTCCTGATTAAAACCTTTCACTTCAGCGCTCTAAATCCAACGAGGCAAATGTAGCAATTTGCTGCATGGATTGCTCTGTGTGATATCAGATCTGCGAGGATTTAAAGCGTGCAGATGATCTATCATGTTTTACTTGTGTATTAGTGGTGTAATTCAGCATTTTAATGCACCATGCTCGAGCTCCTGAAGCGTTCATTCAGAGAGCTGCTGGGTCTGAGCTGATGCAGTGCTGCTTTTCACCACATGAGAGCGCACTAAGACCTGATGGAGAGACGGCTGCATCCACGCTATCAACCCGAGTTAGCTATCAGACTGGTAAAAGTAAGCTTTTAAATTTAAGTGAAAGCAAAACTTTACTTTTATTCCTTCTCACACACACTTAAAGAAAAAACATGTCTATTTATCACATTTATTTTGACTCAAAATGTTCTTAAACTCCACAGGTCCCTTTGATGGTGAATGTATAATTCAGAGTAAGGTAGTTCTAATCTATTATTGGCATAACAACAAGCACAAATCTGAGGTTGGCATTATTTTAGGTTGCAATCACTTTTCATGCATCTCCACTGTGTGCACATATCAATTCAGTACTAAATATCAACTTGCATATTGGATTTGTGTATTTAAAACTGATTGTATTCCGCTGTGTTTTTGCAGAACAACATATCACTGAGTAGGTTACAGCTAAGAACTTGAAAAGACAGCGATGCTGTCGATGCAGGTTTAGAAGCCCATTTCCATCCAATGATAAAAAAAAACATATAAATCATTAAAATGAGAAACATTCCCAAAATATTGACCTCATATCTCAAAATGAGAAACTTTTTTGAAACAGTAGAAAACTTTCTTGCAATAATGACTTATGAATAATGAGTTATTAACTTAGAATAATGACTGTTTCAAAATAATGAGAAACTTTCTCAAATAATGACTTGGTATCTAAAAATAATGACACAGAATCTTAAAAAAATGGCATAGTATCTCAAATTAATGAGATTTTCTCAAAATAATTATTTATTAACTCAACTTAATGACTCAGTGCTTCAAAATAATGAGAAACTTCCTCAAGTTATAATTTAGTAGCTAAAAATAATGACACGGTATCTTAAAAAATGGTATTATATCTCAAAAACTGAGAAACTTCTCAAAATAATGACATTGTACCTCACAATAATGACATAGTATCTCAAACTAATGTCTTGGGATCTGAAAATAATGACTCAAAAAATGGCATGGTATCTCAAAATAATGTCATTTCCTTAAATTAATGAGAAAGTTTCCGAGTTACTTAATTTTTTGTTTTAGTTCTAGCAGAATTTGGCTTCCATAGCTCTTAAATGTTCACACTTTGCTGAAAGTAATACGAAAGAATGAGAAAATAGGTCACAACGAAATGTCTTCCTCTTCCTCTTTCAGCAAAGTACCTTCGTAGCTGTTTTCTTTAAGCATTCTTAAGTGTGCTTCTCTGAAGTTTGATGAATATGGATCCTGCTCTGATTAGGATTAGCTCTATCCTCGCTGATTGTCACTTTAACATTTAAACTCCCTCTCTGCACAGGCTGCAGCACCTTTTCTCCTTCAATATCAAAGTTTTAAAAACTCAAACAACACATTTTATTTCCTTGAGAGTAAAACAAGCTCCTTGAAGCACTGTCTTTGTCTCTGGCCTTTTCTTATTATTTGCAGTGCTGAACTATTTCTATTTAGTGGCTCCAGGGTGAAGAATAACAACAAAACCCACACTGTGATGTACAACTTTGGCAAGCACCGTCGTTCTGTGCAGTTTCCATGCCTTTGGTTAGTGAAGTCGTACATACACACATAGTGGACCTTTCCAAACTCACAAAATTCCCTCATATGTATGCAAAGTGATGCAAAAATTATGCGTACTAGCAACCACAACTACGCCCTCGCAAAATAAGTCCACAACTTCTCTGTGGTGCTTTTCTGCTATGCACCAGGGGACAAGCATCCCTTTAAATAGCTTATAAAGTGTAATCATCTCTTAATCTATGTGTGCACCCTTTAATATAAACTCTGGGTTCCTTAAATCTCTCAATTTCATGCTTCAAATTATCCTTACTTGGCATGATTAGGCGACAGGCTGCCTAAATATTAAATTAGGTGCTTAAAGCCTCTAATCATAACTGTAAGGCCAGAGTGTGGAGCATGAGCAGCTTTTAGGGCTTCAGTTTGGTCTAAAATTGATTAAATTTTTACATTTTCAGGTCACTTATTCAATGTGCACCTTACATTCATCTTTAATGAAAAGTTTAAGGTGGCTTTCAGGTTTAGAGTTTAGTGTTTTTCTTCTCTCTGCCTTCACATCACTGAACTTTTGAACAGTTTGAACTAAAGCGATTGTGCAGAAATTACACAAAGAATCCACTCAAATGTGTCGGTGTAAATATGTCTTTAGATCTACAAACTGCTGTGGTACTTTGGATATAAATTCACTGACAGATCTGCAGTACCTCTTTTCAATATGATGCCTGTAAACTTTGAACCATCAGTCGTATCATGATGTTTCTGAGACCTTCCCATTACCTCTTTGTGGTCTTGCTCATCCCCCAGCCGTTTGATCTTGGTGTAGTCGACAGGCAGGTCCCAGCAGTCTGTGTCGCTCAGCTGGTAGCAGCGGCTGCTGAGCAGAGCCTGCCGCTGGGGTGACATCGGCTGCAGGGGGGTTAGCACTGTCCCGCTGCCCTCCGGACCGCCGGGCTGACCAGCTACATCCACAGCACCGCTGTCATCAAGGTCGCCAACTGGGCTCTGATGGAGAGAAGCAGGGAGAGAGCTGATGATCACTGGTGTCACAGCTCACAAACAACTTTGGCTGGTAGGAATGGGAATCACCAGAGCCCCCACGATACAATAATATATATATATAACAATACTTAAGTCACAATACAATATTATTGTAAATGTATTGCAGTATTTAAACATTTGTGATCTACTGAGTATTGCGATAACATATATCACGATATATTGCAATTTATTACTGTTTTACAACTACAAATGATGTCCCCAAAGGAAAACTTTGTCAAAATTTGATAGATAGATAATGTTTTCAGTCAGTTCATCTCACTTCAATCCTTTTCAGTGCAGCAAAGTATATCTAGTGGATTTAGAAAACACTTGACTTTATTATTTTAGTAGGCTACTTATATTTTATTTTATTTTATGTTACTTTACTTTACTTTATTTTGATTGTAAAGTACTTTGTTGCTGGTGTCTATGAAAGGTGCTATATAAATAATCATTGTGTATATAAATAAACATTGCTTTGTTTTCTTGTACTGATAATAAGTTCCATAAAAAAGATAAATAAAAGTCAATACTCGTTGTCTGTGCATCGATACAATATTGCCATACAAGTTATCATGATACGATGCTGTATTGACGTGGTTGTTGACAAGCCTCAAGGTGGGTGTTGAAAAGCATTTTTAAGTACATGAATTGGTCACAATTCTGTCAGTGCACTTTTGTAAAATTGGGGGACTTACAAGTTAAAGATTAAACACAAAATAGTAAAAAATTAAGAGCAGAAGCCAAGACAGCCTGACTTTTAGTCCCTAGTACAGTCAAGCTCCAAAAAAACTTGATCCTAAAAAAAAATAGAGTTTAGTTTTGTTCAAAATTTGTTGCACAATAATAAATATGGAATGCTTTATATATAACCTAGGTTAAAGTAGTAGTAGATAAACTTGATGTTCTCTGCAGTTAGGTGGAAAAAGATATGTACATATATCAGCAATTGGCCAAAATGAGTTATAAAATATTGGCATATTGGATAGTTCATATTGCCAAAGTTTTCAGATTCATATTAAATACTAGCATTAAAGCACCGTTAAAAGATGATGTTCATTTCATTATAACTCAAGTCTGATTTTCATGGTCTTGTTCATCATTTCTACCAGTAATAATAATAATGTACTCACCAAGTTGACTGCTGAGATCTGGAAACATGGAGAAAAATGGATGGGAAAAAAAAAGTTTATCCAGATTATCTGAACTGCTTCATGTAAAGGTAGTAACAGCAAGTAAGTACACCTTAAATGTTGGCAACAGCAAGTAAGTACACCTTAAATGTTGGTAATAACCCCTTACTGCCCAGAATAACTCTGTGCAAATAATTATATTAAAAACAGTGGGTCAAAGTTGACGCAAGAAGTGAATCTGTAAACTGTGAAGGATGTTTGAAAAAGACATTTTGGTTAAAATTCAATTATTACTCGCCTTCGTACTCCCAAAAAGTTGACAACTTGTCCAGATGTCTAACTATGAATATCTCTTGTGTTTTTATAGATTTCACCATGTTCACAGATCTCAAAAATGACCTTGATGGATACAATGCTATCATTACTGATAGAAAAGATTTTAAAACAATGAAAATAAGACTAAAGATGTAATAAATCTGAATTATCCAACAAAATCTCACTGTGATGAGCATAACTCAAACTTTATTTGATGTCTTATGTATTGTTTATTCTACACGTTTTAAAGTAACTTCCTGATGCTAACATAATGTTTATTATTTTCCTGCTCTTGTGTGTAACTGTGATATATGAAGTCAGACGTGTTTGTGCACACCGCCTCAGACTACCTGTGTCAGCAGGTCCTGGGGTTTCCCTCCCAGAGCGTGCGGGAGCTCCCTGCACCTCGTGGACAGGTTGAGGATGGCCGTGGCCGCCATGTGGGCCGCCTCCATGTCGTGGGTGTAGTCGAAGCTGCTCTTACTGCAGGTGCTGCTGGCACTGCTTCCTCCTCCTCCTCCACCGCCACCTCCTCCTCCTCCACCACCTCCTCCAACTCCTCCACAGCTCAGGCTGCTGCTGCTGCTGGGAGCGTAGCTGCTGGTCGTACTGCTGGCCGGGCTTGACGTCTTACAGTAGCGCTTGGCTGTGGGGAGGCACACAGACACACACACACACACACACACACATGTATGGGTGATTTGTTAGATTGGTGATGGCATTTGGCCAAACTGTGAGGCAGATGGATACAAATTTACAAAAAAAAAAGGTTCTGTCACATCTAAAAATATGCCAAAAAAGTATCTGATGAAGTGAAAGACGGAGAAAGAATGGTGATATTCCTTATTAACCAACAGTGAATGTATCGACTAAGTATTGTGTGTGTGTGTGTGTGTGTTTGTATCAAAGCCTTCTCCCTCTGTGCAATAGAGCTCCGTTGTTGTCCAAAAACTGTTTAAAACACACAAATGAGCCACACTGCTGCAGTGGGTGACATATTCCTTCATTACCATGAACACACAATGTAATTTATTTTGACTCAATCCCACAAACACTATCCTGCTGCCCCAAATACTCGCTTGACCAACAACTGTGAATTAATCCACCATTGAATATAGTCCCCAACAAATGCACTGTTTCCTCCTGGTTCACTAACATTTGCAAATAAAAAAAACCCACAGTGTCCAGCTGATTTCTGAAATTTTGGACTATGTATTGAAGCTACATATTTGAAGATCTATGTCTTTAGTAGGAGCGAATGGGCTTTGAGTCACATACTCAAGTGGTAGAGAAGTCGAAAAGTATTGAGAGACGGACAAACACATTGCTGTTTTGGGTTTCTTCATTGGATTTGTTGACAACAATAAAAATGTAGAATAACACCAGACAAGAGGAGGCAGACGTAGGAACAAAGAAAAAGGGAGAAAGACAGTTATTGTATGCTGGTGCAATGGTGAATCGGGGCTCGGCAGGCTGGAGTGATGCTGATGGAGGGAAGGATGTTGGAAAGGAGGGAGGGAGTCGTGACGGAGAGAGGGGAGCGCAGACACCTCGTCTAAAAAACCTCCCTCTTGCCTGCGTCTCACTAATGGCTCCCAGCCAAAGAAACAGGGCTCGCCTCCATTATCTCTCTCCTGTTTCACAATCCCTCCATCTGCACCTCCTCCCTTCCTCCATCCCTCCATCCACTGCTCAGAGGAGGCAGGCTCTTGGCTTGGCATTTCCATAACTCTGCTCTGCTTTCACTCTAACCATGTGGAGAGGCGGAAAACACCGGCATTTTCAGCGCTGTAACAAAGAGAATACACTGAGTGCTGAGCGTGTGTGTGTGTGTGTGTGTGTGTGTGTGTAATCAAGCCTTTGTCGTCAAGTACAAAATGTTCTCCCTAGAATAGGAAAATGAATAGAAATTCTTCATAGTGGTTTATTTCATTAAACTGAGACAAAGGACTGATAGTAGATCTGTTTCAGTCCACCTGTTTTTGCTGGTCATTTTGAATTAAGAGAAATTAGGAATAAAAGCAACATGAATTCAAATAAATGTTATGTTACGTTTGCCTGAAGTGGGAAATTTGGCATTTTCATTAACAGAAAATGGGATTTAGACTGAATGTAATAGATTTTCAGACAAAATAATGATGCTGCAACACCTGCTTCTTCTCGATACTGCTTGTTATTCTTCTTCTAACTTATTTGAATTCCAGTATTGTACTGTAGATACAGCATCTGTGTTGTTGCCACCCACTGTGACATATTTATTTCCACCAGCAAGCTGGAGAAAAAAAACAGAACACCACACCTCCTATAAACAAAGGAGACAAATAAATGACATAAATGATAAATGATAGTCACACAGTCTTACTGTGAGACTGAGGATTTAGAATTTGATCATCTTGTTGATGTGCGTTCATTTTTCCTACCATCATAACCCTTTGGAGAGGTGTCTCGCCCGTGGTGGGATTTGTTTGTCGGGCCTCTCTTTCCGTAGCTGCCGTGCTGGCTGTCGTAGCCGCCGTAGTCGTAGCTGGTCTTGGAGTATTTTTCCAACTCCTTGGCCAGGTTGGACCGTGGCGTGCTGGTGGGAACGTTGTTTTTGTATCCGTACTGAGGAATCTCCAGTTGCTTGACGAAACACATCGGCCTGAAAGGCAATCAGAGGGGATTTCTCCGCACCATTCGGCATCTCTGATTTAGCATTAAGTGTGAATATAAATATATTTTCCAAAGCCAAGATGGCAATCAACAAAACAAAGTAGACACTGTCTTAATAGTGTATTCTGGAAATTTGTATACACCATTCAGCATCCCTTATTAATAATTAACAGTTTATTTGCATGACAACACAGTGGTGCAGAAGGGGAATTCTGCACACTGCTCATTTCTCTGCATTATCTGACGTATCAGCTTTACATTTTATATGTAAATGATATCAAAACATGGTTCCAAATCTTAGGAAACAGGAAACCATTTGACATCATCTTTAAGAGACAAGAAATTACGTCTTTTGGTCTTGTGGATATGTATGAGAGACTGGGTTGTTACTTCACTATTGTGCTTCACCAGTCAATTAAAGTTTGTATGATCTACAGCTGCTTCCCGCCAACATGTGTGAGGAATTTTCTGCACCATTTAGCATCCCAGATTTAAGCAACACAGTTAAGAAAAAATTGCTGTTTTCACATCCCAAAATGACAATGAACAAACCAGGGTAGGTGCTGTATTAATGGCTTGTGCTTCCATTTCAAAGCACCATTAAGCATCCCTTATTTACACATGACAGTTTTAAGCTAAGCAGTATGACCAACAGATTCTAAAAACATATCTTTATGTGTTTCCACATCTTAGGAGACAGTCAACACAAACAGTCACTTTGTTTTCTATGCTGGTTATCTATACTAGCTATTTGCAATTCCTGGTTTAGAAAATTAAAATTTTCATGTCACCATTTGCTATCCACTGTGTACTAATGAAAAAAGGCAGAGTTAATGCGCTAGTGGCTTAATTGTACCATTTGACATCCTTCATTTAAGAGACTCATAATAATCTTAATTCATTTGCGAAAGCCTTCTTGTCTTATACTTTTTAAGAGGCAAGGCTGGACTGTTTTTTACAGCTTTACTGCACTATTGAGCTTCCCTATCTCATTAAGGTTCACGTGATCTGTAGCTGAAATTGTGGGATTCAGCACAATTCAGAATGGGCACCACTTAGCATCCCTGATTTAATTAAATAATAATAATAATAATGTACTCCATAGTTGTTTCCAAAACCATAAAGGATCAAGGCAAGGTAGGCCTGAAGTCTAAATGTTGCCCTGCATGACAAACACGTGTGATGCATGTAATCTTAATTATGGTCTAAGTCTCTAAGTGGGTGGTACCTGAGGACACGGTCTGACGTCTGATTGGTCTTACTGCCGCTGTCAGTTGGGAGGCTCTTCTCGTGGACCTTCGCCATCTTCTCTGCGGCAGCGATGGGACAGCCGGACAGACTGGAGGAGGAGGAGGAGGAGGGAGGACAGAGGAGGGGGGGGGGACAGCACACAGCCTGGTTACATACTGTACTGTTCACACACAAACACACACACACAGACACAAACACACACAGCATCTGGCTCTGAATGGAGACCGGTTCAGCTGTCAGTAACAGCAGTTCAGAATGAATTATGGATTTAATATGGCCTACTTCATGATGACAGCATTACGGGTTTACTGACTGATGGTTTGTGACTGATGCAGTGACTTACTGGTTTACAAAGTCAAACTTTGACTGGTTTACAGACTGATGGTTTTCTTGATAATAGCTGGACAACTAGAGAACAGACTAACTGGTAGTTAAGTTCTGTACTGACTGTCGGACTGCTTTATAATTTTTTAAGCAGAATTGTTACTGACTGATTGGTTTACTAGTTCATTGACTAACTCGTTATATACTGGCCAGGGGTGTAAATATAGACAGTGCAGGCGTATTTGTACTGGGGCTGACAGAGTGAGGGGATCCATAGAAAGAGTAAGCCCTCAAACAATATGTTGGGCAGAAAATGGGCTCTTTTTTGCCAATTTAGAAACATTCCTGTGTTTGAAGGAGAACTAACATTAAACCAAAGATTGTGTTATATATGAAAAAAAGTCAGATCAAACTTTTTTATATATAGAGCACCTTTAATACAATCATGCAGCCCAAAGTGCTTCAAAGAGCAGGATTGAAATACCACGGAAAAAGTAAATAGCGATTACAACAATTTTACAAAATTACAACAATAATGAAATTTTTTTAGAATGTATAAAAAAACAAATAAACACAAGGGATAAAAAATAGTCAGTAGCGATCTGTAACAAAATCTGTTTAAAAAAAATATGTGGTTATTCTACATGAACTAAAAGTAAACTGTTAAAAAAAACTAAATCAAATGAGTAGTTCCTTGTTTTCTGTGGTATTTTTGTTATTTATATATGTGCAATGATGGCTTCTGGGCAATACATATGTGGGTGTTATACAATAACACAATGCAATTATACGGTAGCTAGTTTACGTACATAATTAATGACTAGCATGCATAAGGGCCCATCATTAGAGCGTGCACTGTGCCCGTTATGACTACCTTACTGTTGCAGTGACTCTATGTGAACTCCTCAAACTGTACCTAAGCGGTTAGGTGCTGGTCTGCTATTTTACCCACCACCTATTTACTGACTGGTTGACGGACAGCTGGGAGTAAGAAGCAGTGGGTCCTGCTCCACACAAACGCTTTTCTCTTAAATGTGTTTGCAGTCACTTCCATTAAACAAACGTGTTACTTCACACCAACTCCCAAAGACGAGCATAACTAAGCAACACCCTCTAAATTTGTATCAAGTTCAAGTTTTTTTGTTTTTTTCTTTCGCAGTCAAGTGTAACCCCACAGGCGGCTATGCAGATGACACATATCTACTACTTTCCATCAATTGCTATGTCTGCAATTATCTAATGAGTGTCTCATTTAGGGTAAATTATGTTTATTTACTGAAGCAGTTGCTTTGGACCCTGATAAACCTTGTCATTTTCGAGAATTAAGGCTATAAGTTGCCAACAATTGTGCAGCGCTTCTGAACAAAAAAAAAAGGAAAAGAAAGAATTACAAGTGAAAAGTGACAATTAAAATGTGTTGTTAATCCAGACTGACACGTACATAGCTATTGGTTTAGCTACTCAAAAAAAAAAAATGTTTTGTCCACTAAACAGTCTGATAGTTTCAAGGTATTCTTGGTGAAGACAGTTAGTCATAAATAAAGTTGGCTTTGACTGGACGGACAGTAATTTCCAAGTTGCTGACATGATTTTTGCAGTGTGAATTTGGCGTTAGAGAGAAGCCTGAAACACAGTTATTATTCAAAACTTCCTGCTTCTCCCTCCGTCTGTCACTCCGGGCAATTCCTAATCACTTCATACACAGAGGGAGTGAAATATTGTTATTACCAATACACACACACACACACACATTTTCAGGATGATAGGAGTGTGTGAAGAGTTTGTGACAGATCAGCACGGCGGCTGCTGCTACTGCTGCTACTGCTGCTATGAAGGCGTTTCCATGGCGACTGCCAGACATGAAAGCTATGTGAGCTGGTAGCTAACAGTGGCTAAGCTAGCTAGCTCGTGCTTTGTTTCCTCTCCCAGCGGAGCTGTGCTACATAACACACCCTGCAGCCAAGTCTGAGCGCGCGCGTGTGTGTGTGTGTGTGTGTGTGCTTCTCTGTCTGCCAGCACACGTGTGCTGCTGTCTGTGAGCTAATTTGTAAGTGTCTGTGTGTGTGCGTGTGCGAGTATGTGTTCCAGTAAGACTTTGTGTGCATAAAACAGTTTGTATGTGATTTGAGGCTCCACGTATGTGTGAGAAAATGAGTGTGAATCCTAATCACTTTACATAATTCAAAGAAATGCATGTGTGTGTGTGTGTGTGTGTCTTTGCCGCCTGTGTGTGATGCTCTGCTCTGCCTGTTAAACAGCTGAACTGCTGATGTGACGCAGACACACCTTCAGCTCACACATGGCAACATTCAAATTTAAGCCCCTTTCCCACACTCATCCAAACCTGTGAATGATCCAGCATATCTGCACGAAGTCGGCAGAAACAGAGATAATTTTTTTACAAAAGAAAATAAAAATCTTTGGTATCAGGGTAGAGATAAACCTCTGAAATTCTTTGTTCAACGGCTTTAATGGGACAAAAACTGTGACAAAGACCTGCGAAAACCAACAAAGTTTTCAAAATGTATGGTTGTACGTAAAGCGAGCAATCATAAGAGACTTCCTGTGTGTTGATCCTTTTGAGATCCGACCTTAGACAATGCTATGTTTTGGCCTCCATGCTCAAATCTCACATGCCCATAAAAACACTCAGCTTTGAAAGAAAAAACATACTGTGTCACTGAACGGTCAGCACTGAGACCTGAAAGATAACTGACTTTTCTTATGAAGACATGACTTCAGGCAGCACTGGAATGACCCTCATCTCTATCAAACAGCACAAACTTACAGTATCTGTACTGTAAATCTGCCACAATGACATGCCGGCGGCGTTATTCAGCTTTTAGCGGCCCGGCTGAAGGTCGCTCACTCACCTGCGATGCGAGTTCCTGTTGCTATTGACATGACCCCGTCCAGAGCAGCCGGGAGTGGGGCACTTTAAAACATTCTCATACATGGCAAGGACTTTGACAGAAAGGAAAAGGTGAGAAAGACAGTGAGGGTTAGGAGCAGACAGGAGAGTTACCGGGCGTTCAGCTGCGACGGTTAGGCATGCACAGATTACAGCTGCACAACTGGCACAATAGATTACAGATGCACGACTGACACGACAGCGGGCTACAACATTTCAGAAAATGAGCATGAGAGCTACAAACAAAGATTCAGTGTTGTGACAAACTCCAGCTTGAAAGGATTACGTGTCAATAGCACAACATAAACGCACAACTGTTTTGTTGTAAAAACAATTTAAGTTCAAGGTAAATGTCTCCCTGTGTTTCAAGTCATGTCTTCTGCGAGTAATCCTTTCTTGCTGAGAAACACAAGTCTCATTTGCATTTTGATCACTGTGCTCATTTCATGAAATTTCATGAGACGAGAACATACTGGAAGCAAAAGTTTGTCATGCACTGTTAAAATCTGTTGATGGCTCTGCAGATGGTAAAGGAACAATGAGTGCGGTGATAAAATACAAGTGTTTGTGATTTTGCATCATAAGAACTTAGTATTGTGTACATCCAAATGAATTAGTTGTATATAAATGTCGTCATCACGATTTTCTTCCCAACCAAAATGTAATGTCTGTCCCTTTCTTTCTGATGTGAAATTGGTATACGTGCCAGTGTTCTTTCCTCTTTTATGTTGCCATTAATTGCATGTTTGTTGAAAAATGATCACTATAGTTTTCACAACTAACTGTGTGAGTTAAGGATTTATGTTGACCAAACCAGAGTTGGTGATTGCTGGAACAGTGGACTCACTAACTAGATGGCTAACAAGACTAACTAAGACCTTTTTGTTGAGTTTTTTTTTTTTGTTTCTGTCAAGTTTCTATGTTTTATAAAGAGTTAATAAGGTGATTAAGATAATGTTAGTCTTAGTTTTGTGAGAGAGAGAAACTTGGATTGATGTGTGCAGTTGTAACAAGGAAACTAAGGGTAAGAATAAGCTTAGTTCTCAAACTAGTGAAGACGACACAGTTTACGGCCCAACTGACGTGTTGTCATCATAACAACCAACAAAAATCGCCATTAGCATTTGTACTGGTCAAATTACCACAGCAATAAGTACAATGTCTGTTCTGCTATCATTTTATTTTATGTAATAAGACATGCAGTATATGCAGTCTTTGCTCAAATGTAGCTGCTCTGCTGAGAGGCAAACACCAAAAAAGAAAATACAACTGCTGTTTGTAGTAGTCTGAATTTGTATTCCATTTATATTGTCACATTTTGCGGGTGTGACACAAAGATTGCACCACCTAGGTGACTCAGGTTTTGTCTAACCTAATGTCACATATTACCTTTGGGTTTAGTGTGTGTGAAAGCACCTTCGGATGTTTGGACGTGTTCTCATGCAGGTTGCTTTGTGAGTTTTTTGCAGCCAGCAGGTAAATTAAACGTATTGTTCACTTTTCACGTTACATCAGCAACACATACCAACACCAGACATCAGGCAGGTGTGATGAGGAGGAAGAAAAGAAAGGAAAGGAGGACACAAAAGCTAAAGCAAAAAACTAAAAAAAAAAAAAATTAAAAAAAAGTATTGTGCCACATTATCACAAGATAACAAACTTTTAAGAGTGTTTTTGTTCAGGAAAAACTAAATTTTCACTTCAACACCAATGATCAAAAAAATTAAAACCACCAGTAGTCTGAATTTGCTTTGTCGCATGTTCTGATTAAAGTCAGATTTAAAACAAAGTATTAATGTATGAATGAGCAACACATCCTCAGCTCCACTTTTTACCGACTCAGCATATCTGTAAAACACTTCCAACACAACAAAACACAAATGTCAAGTCATGCAGGACGGATGCATGATGGTGGATGGCTAACATGCCCAACAGCATCCAACTTTCACTGCGACACAATCCATCTGACAAATCATTTGAAGTTAGAGTCAATTCTTTTATTGTGAAAATATCTGCATGTTGAAATTCTCTCAGTCGTGTCCAATGGAAATTTAGTTTTAAGAGTTTTCTGAAATCAGGAGATTTAGAGTGGTTTGACCAATAAAAGTACTTAAGTTTAAGTATTTTAGTTTTGGATCATGAAGTGGATCAAATGTCTCTCAGCCAAAACATGATGTGTAAAGGAATTTCCTTTTTTTTATAGACATTTATCACTGTGGTCTACCTGTTGACAATTACTTCTAATAGTGTCAGATATTAATGTCAGGAGATATTTAATTCAAGGTGAAATAAAAGATTATGGTTTCAGATCTACAAATATTTCTCTGAGGCAAAAATAATCTGATTCATCATGAGTTAAACCTCAGGTGAAAGAACCCGCAGGAGTAATATTTGTATTATTCAAACATAAAGAAGTAACCTCTCCTGCTAGCCTTGTAGTCAGACCAGATGAATAGCCAAAATAAGTTTACGTTTGCAGAGTTGTTTATTTGTGTAAAGCACCTTTTAGTGGCTGAATCAAATGAATAAGAGTTAACATTGGATTTCATTTTTATGAAACTGCCAGCATGGTGGGGTTATTTGCCGCTGACTTTTCAGTAAACTTGAAATATCGTAGCTATTAAAATCCAATTTGAATTCTAAGAAGGAAATGAACAAATTTTCCCAAATCAGCATTTCTGCTTCTTGTAATTATGGCCAAATTTACGTGAATGCAGCATTAGGCCCAGTGAGACCCATTAAGCTGGAGTTTCTTCTTTGCTATTTCATTTTGGTATTAGCCAACTTCAGTTATCTACAGCACAGAAAATTTGGGGATTTTAATCTCCCCTAGCTAAGGTTTAACTCAAACAATGACATGATTTCTTCCTCCAAAGCAGTTCCACCTCTTAGAAATGATTGTACATCTAAAACCACAACCCACAACACCCGCCTTAAGTAATAAGCTGGTTGAAATGACTTGTCAGACTGTTTTTATTTTGAGGGTTGTTTTACAGCTCTGTGTGTTTTCAATGCGATTTAACATCCAGGCAGTGGGACCTACTCTCAGGCGGGACTCTGTCTTTGTGAGGACACCCAGACAGGCTGCGGTGGTGCGGGTACAGACCCGTCACATGACCGGTCCCATCACAGCCCGGCGTCGGACACTTGCTCTCTTTTTTCTCGCCCCTGGAAGAGTCTGGAAGAGACAGAGAGGTGAGGAGATTTGAGTCAAAGGACCAATGCGAACGAGTTATGGTCCATAGATGGAAGGCAGATTTGGCTAGTAGTCTGGTGCAAATACTTTGAATTGGCAGCCACATCTCAGATTCGTCAAATATGTCTGATGTTGTACCCACTGATGGCTGTTTCAGATAGTTGGAGAAATTCTTGACAAAACTTTGTATGAAGGATTAGGATATTCCGTGCAAGGTTGACTGCCAAAAATGCAGAAGTCTCATTTTTAAAGAAAAATGTCCAACTGGACTTCGAAAATACAGGCTCTGTGCAAGAAGTATACAGTTTTCCCTGCTGCATTTGACCAGGTGTTTTTACCGACCCTTGTCAGCATTTTCCAGTGGCGTTTGAACCATTGAAGCTGATCTTTTCCAAACCAAGACGTTTTTGTTCCAAAAACCTAAGCACGCATTTAAAGCATTAATGGAAATAAAGTTTCCATGGATTGGCAACAAAATAATGCACAATTGAAACATATCTGTGCTTTAAAGAAATGTACAATGTGAAAGTTTTTCTGGCAATTGGGTTGACTAAGTGCAGGCAGTGTGTATTTTTGGAGAAATGGGACTTTGGAGCAATGGGCATTGGTTTGGGGGATGATGGGCTGTCGGAGAAACTGGCTTTTGGTCCAATGGGACATTTTTTGGAATAACAATGCTTTCATATTTTGGGCCATCGAAACACTGGCAGTCTCCCCTTAGGAATGGGTACCTCATCTTCCCACATAGCAACCTTGCTACATTCATGAAAAATTGCGCCAAAAAATGGCGACATGCTATGATGAGATTGGTACAGATGAACAAGTTGTTAATACTTGAAATAACTTCTTGAAATTGACACATTTCAGTCACTACAACACAGCTATTATTACAACTGAAAACTATCTTTTGGGAAGGAAAACATCCAAAGCTACTGATTGGTTTTGGAAAATCAAAAACGAACTACACAGCAGGAAATACAGCTGATATAAGCACAACATCAGGCTGAAAGAATAAAATAAAACAAAATGTCAGGCTATAATTTAAAGCAGACATGGACTACGTTCGGCCTGGGGACCAATTGTGGCTCCGGAATTGATTTGAAACGTCCCTCGGCTTGTGTTTCAAAATATACTATATGTGGCTTGCCACACAATATTGGCTATTTATGCAAGATCACTGTGAATTTTTTCCTTTCACCTTTCATTGACAGGACTTATCATAGGGATTGTAGTCCTGCATCAGGTAGGAACTAATGTGTTTTCCTTATCAAAAGATAATGTCCACAGTAAAGAGGCATCAACAGTGAAGACTGACACTTTATGGAGCAGTGAGAAGTTGAATAAATTTTCACTTAAAGATGACAGAGTTGTGTTTGTCTCGCTTGTTTGTAAAAACAAAAAAAATCGTACTAATTCAGTTGATGCTAGAGGCAGCTGGCCCCCAGGTGTTTTCACATGATCTAATCTGGTCCCCACTCAAAAAAATTTGGACACCCCTGGTTTAAAGGGTGAGATTTGAAGCAATTGGGCTGAAAATCAGCTCAAGTTAACAGACCTCAGGTCAGTTTTAGGGCCAGAAAGTGACAGCTAGAATTGACCCGAGTCTCATGTCCTTGGTGAGATTCTTGATTTTGAGGCTCTCCTGTGGACTAATAAAAACTTCCTTTGGGTCAACAAAGGTATCCTGTGTGCTAATGAGGCAGTCTGAAGCCAATCTGAGTCTGCTGTGTGGCTGATAACCGCACAGCTCCGACTCCCTCTCAGCGGCGGCGGGGTTGTATTTGAGTGGATTTAGAGAAATAGGGCGCAGATAGCGTCCCACAGATGGATTTGCTCTCCTAACGGGCCGTGCAGATTGCCATTACTCATGCCTGACAACCCGGTCGTCTGATGTTCCCACACCGGCCTATTTTAACAACATAAGCTGCTGTCAGAGGAAAAACATGCATCTGCGGGAAAAAAAAAAAAAAAAAAAAACTGTGTTGGTCCTGAATGCTGAAAAAGAGCGCCCATTATCTCATCGGCGGCCATGTACAACATTTCTGAAATAACACAATGGGATTTTAACAGGTTTCAAGAGCCCAGGGGTCAGAAAACTCATTCAGTGTGCACAGAAACGCTCAAATCAGGAGGGGAAAAGACAGACATTAAAGTTACAGTTATGTTTTTTTTCATGCTGCAGCAGTGATAGCCTCTGGCTGCTGCAGTGTTGAGGATTACAATAAGTCAGGCAGAAAAGATAAACTTCCTCCCTGCTGACCTGGGGTCAGATTTTTGGAGTAAAAGCAGTTGCAGGTCAAATATGATGCAAAGAGGTGATGTGAAATTGGCAGAATTTGGAAAGGAAACATGATGAGAAGAGAAGTTTATGATACAGCTTTTAAGAATATTTGTTGTGGGGAACAAACAGTATTTTTATTTTTATCATCTTGCAGTGTGACTTCTACTGTGTGTAGTATTATAGCTTACTTATTTCTTAATTCTTTTACTGCAGCATGTTTCTTTAAATACAGTTATGAAATGATTTTGTTCAGGTGCTGTGAACAGTTTAATATTGTTGAGCTCCACACTGACTGACTGACTGAACTAAATTTGCCTCTGGAAGTCCAGCCGTCGAGGTAAAAATAGTCCTGGCATGAAAAAAACCTCCCAGACAATACTTTCTCTTTCGCAGATGTGAAATATCAGAGTGTAGAACCACGTGGATGAACAAACAATGTAGATAACACTCCTCATGAACACAAAGCACAACACGTCTACAACCCAATATGTAACATTTTCCAACAGTAATGAACAAACATAAAGAATCAACATATAGACTTATAACTCTGCTGAAAACGGATCAATGATGCCACAGTGAGGGTCAGTGTGTGGGTTTTCGCTGCCTACCTTTAGGGTAGTACGCCCTCTTCAACCCGTCGTGGTGCATCCTGGACTTGCGCTCCTCGCCGGCGCAGCTCAGCCTCGAGCTATGCTCGCCATGACCTCGATGATGATGGTGATCCCGACGGGGCAACGAGTGCTCTGAGGCCATACGGTCCCTCATGACCTTCGCCCTCTCTGATTCCAAGGCGATGGCTTTCTCCAGCAGCGACAGGTTTCCCTTAGCCATGTCGAAGGTCTCGTCCGAGCGGTCAGAGGCCACCGATGTGGTGTCCTCGTCGCCCTCCTGGCTGCAGCTGGTTGGATAACCTCTGGAACCCGGGCTCAGCTGCTCCTCCAGCTTCATCAGATTCACCATGTCGGAGTAGCTGCGTTCCAGAGACCTGTGCTCTTCCTGTTCACTCTGTTGGCAGGTGTCGTACCTGAGCGGCAAGTAGGACAAGTAATGACCACGAGTGACAAATAACTGATCTCAAAAGTTAGAAAAGGCCCAAATGGATTCTGGAGAAATTAAGTTCTGGTGGCAGTTCAGTCATAAGGACTATCACACTTCTGCATGCTTATATCCATAATTTATTTGTCATACAATCTACCATTCACTCTTCACATCTGTGCTCACCTATAGTTTACTGCTGTGGTTTTATGTGGCTGCCAGTGGTGACATCAGCACTTGTGTCAGCTGATCACAGCTAACCACTACGACAGCAACGCACCTAGTCTTTTAGCTAATCATCTTACTGTGTCTCGCTTTAGATTTGGGTCTCTTTCTGTCTGTACCACTGTCACGCTGCAGTCATGCCTGCCCTGCCTCCCCATCACCACCTCGTCCTCTCAGATTCATCAGCGTCATCAGCCATCAGTCTCAGAGTCATCAGCCACCACCACCACAAGAGTCTAGACTCCATTGGGGATTTAGCTTGCCGCTGCTCAGGGCAGAGGAAGCTCAATAACAAAAACTCCCTGCAGAATCAAAGCACCAAAGACTTTCTGCAAAATCTTAATCATCACATCATCATCTGTTGATCTGTACGTCTTTAGACTATGCTAAACAATTACCTTTACTTCACTCACCTGTCTCTCCTGATTGAAATAATTATTTGTCCAGGAAACAAGACACTGTTTGGAGATCCTGTCCCACCCAGTCAATAGAAGTTGGTTTCAGTTTTGTTGTGAATGCAACACTTCAACCATTTTGTGGGTAGTCTTACATTACTGCCAGTTGTTGATATACAAAGCTCATACTTTCTTTTGTTCATTTAAACCTGGTTGACCTGTAGGTCGGATCTGGCCTTCTAGCAAAAATAATAAATAAAAACTGAATTTTTACTTTTATAGTTTCTATCAACACTTTGATATTTTACAAATATCCTGTTGATAACTATGGGGATAAAATACTTCTATAAATCCTAAATATGACCTTGTTACATATATGTCTGTACATGTACAGAGGCAAAATAACTTAAACAACAAATTATAATGCATTACCATGCAGCCAGTGAGTTAGCTCTGGGCTACAACTTCAGGGGCATATTTGTCAATGTCTGTTTACATTTTGCTAAGATGGTGCTATTTAAAGTATGCTGAATGAGCTATTAGCAGTTCCTGTTTGCAATGGATGCATGGATGTCCAGACAACCATCACTGGATTACTCTTATAATGAAGAAAACCTAAAAAAAGAGTGTTCCATAGTTACAGAGTGCTCCAGTAATGAATCCTAAAACCTGGAAATGAGTTAGCATTTTAGCATTCCCTCATGTCAGCGTCAAAGGGTTTTTGAATGCTTTTTTGTTAGATGCCTGAAAAAAGTTCTTTGGTTAACAAAAGCTTAAAAGATTTTAACATATTGTTCTACGATGTAAAACATTTCAGTCAATACCCCACTTGTGAATTTTGAAACTGTTATTTGTCTTTGAAAAAGGTTCGTTTCCAACAATTGGCTAAATGATGCTACAGAACGTCATCGCGCCGAACACAGTTTTACAGCCTTCAGGTGAGTTCATTTATGCTTCAAAAATCATATAAGTGGTGTTCACTTATGAAGATCGTCTTGCTGAGCTAAATATGAAAATATCAAACCTTTGCAACCCACAGGGCGTATTTTCTGTAATAATCAAAAATCCGATATAAAAATCCAGATGGCATTTTGTCGAGGGAACAAGGCCAACTCTAACTTCCACATCAGCCCACAGAAAACCGCCATCACTTTCCTTTTTTCAGGTTCTTATGGTTTTTAAGTATTTTAATTGCCTCTATGAGCTGTGTGTCACAGCTGTTGACAGTGTTGAAAAGGGGTCCAGGTCGTACAATAACTAACATCCTGTTGTTTTTAGACGACTGTTATGCACCTGTCCCTTTCATCTGACTATTGCCTCATGTCTCTCCCCCTGCGCCCACCCTTTAACTCTCATCAAAGCCAGCCCATTGAGTCACACTAGAAATGTCAACAGAAAGTATGCTAATATGGGTGATTAGTAAAAAATAATGCTGGAATCTACCTGCAGAACCTTTACTATCACAAAGGGGGATGAAAATATGAATATGTGGAATTAACAGAAGCATGATCAAAAGACTAGAGATGACTCACCTGTTCAGGTGATGCACCCCCTGATGGTCTGTTGGGACTTGGACTTGGTGATGGAGAGCATGGTGGGTGGGACGATCGCATGTCTGGGTCTCGCTGAGTTTCCGAGCCAGATCGAAGCATTGGTTCCTCAGACACTCCAGACTGCTGAGACACACCTCCTCCTCGCTCTCCTCCGCCTGACCTCTAATCCCCAACCCGGTTCGCCCGTTAGCGTGGCCGACATCGTCCACCATGGTGCCTTCTGGATAGCCGTCCTCGGGCAGCATGGCGCCATGTCCCTGCGCCAAGAGCTTCAGGGAATCTACCGTCTCCCTGACTACATCGCTGTCCAGGTCTACGCTGAGTTCACCCTTCCGGTCACCATGATTGCTGCCATCATACTCCTCGTCATCTTCGTCTTCCCCGGCACTGTTGGAAGAGTTGCTGTTCATCTCAGACTCGGTCATGGCCTGGTAGGCAGCGTCTTCTGCAATCTTTCCTAGGTTGAGGAGTGACTTGGCAACCAGCTCGTCGTAGTTCTCGTACTCCTCTCCGGTGCCGTTTCCGGCGCTGATGGTGCAGCTGTTGTTGTTGTTGTCGTCCTTCTGAATTGAAATGAGCTTTGATTGTCCACTGGGTTTGTAGTGGTTCTCTACTGTCAGGAGGGAAAAAAACAAACCTCTCAGGTTTCACATCTGAAAATACCCATCTTGAATTAAAGCCAGTTATCAGCATAGTTTCGCTCAGTATTTTGCACTCTAAACAACATAATTGGTCAAAAATAAAAGAGAAAATTGATTCATTTTGTAGATAATATAACTATCTGTTCATTTTTAGAATAAAAATCCTGCAGATGAAAAGGAAATGAAGCTTTCACAGCCTCTAATAAACTCAGCAGTGCTGATGAACCCAGTTCCTTCTCATATATTCCTGAATACATTAGCTGCATCCCTCCCAATTATGATCCACTGTTTACTCACAAAAAACATACAACCCAGAGCTGTGCAGAGCTGTGCAGAGCAGCACCGCTCTCCCTGCTAAGCCTCGCTGTTGATTTTGGGGACAGAGACAGCGAATGAGAGCAGAGAAATTGAAAAGGGAGGCGTGTTAGGTGCTCCGATTCGGGAGCCATAAATATTCTCAGGAGGAGAAGCCGAGGCAGAGCGCATGTGACACGTCCGCTGAGACGAGGAGGCGAACGGGGACGGGAGGGGAGGGTGGGAGTTAATAACTCAGCAGAGCTCCTCTCCCGATTATTCGTGAAGCGCTGTCAGAAGCGATTGAGGACACGGGGGGTGTTGGGGGGAATCGAGGGAAACGTGGCGGGAGGGAGAGCGCAGAGCATCTGGTCTACCACACATTCTGCTCTCATCACTTTCTCCTCTCACACTGCAGATCCAAAACACAATGCAAACCAAGATTGGACACCAGTTTGACCCAGAACAGGACCTGAATATGAGCACGTTGCTGTGTTCATCTATCTCTTACAGTTGTAGCTTTTTGACTTTCATATATTTCCATCTTTTGGAAAAGTTCCATGATGACTATGTTCAAAAGTGATGGGACTCTTGCAGATTGAGCTGCAGTTGTCCCAAGATTTTAGCGTTTAATATGCAAACTTCTTGAGACTGTGCTCTCAAAAAAGCATAATCAGACTTTCCACAAAAACTTGATGTATGACGATGTTTTCTTGAAAAATGACCTTGTGTGACTGCGAAAAATGACTGCGATGCTATGGATGTATCATAAACTAGACAAAGACCAGCTGGGATTTTTATCGGATTGTTATCGGAAATTTATATATGCCTTTTAACCTAATCAGAACGTATTTGGGCCCGGGAAGGAAACTGGAGCACCTTGGACAAAACCCACGCAGACACAGCAAGACCATACAACCCTAACCCTAACTCCTGGACTGGCAGATATTTGGCACAAATCCATTCATTCTTTACAATCAAAGTTGGTGCATTACAGTCTGGATCTCATTTTACGACTGTTTGCTTTGAAATACAATAATTCCAGAGCAGGGATACTTAACTTCCTGTGCCCAGAGGCCACTTTTGCAAAATGAACAGAGGCCAATGGCCAGTTAATAAAGAGACATTAACAATATTTATCAATACATGAATTTCCTTTTTTCAATCTTTAGATGTTTTCTGTCCTCATTGCAAGACATTCTCATCCCAACTTGTCAAATATTGTTGCTTTATCATTGTCAGTCACATCTTAATATGACACGGTAGGTGTACTCCTGCCTCTGGTGTTGATGCTCTGCAACAGCGTGTCAAGTAATGCCTGATAAATGCATGTGTCTTCTCAAAATAGTTTTCACGGGAAATGTACAGTTTCTGCTCGTTAGATGCATACATTCTTTCCAAATTAAACTTAACAACATTAGTAAAACACCTCATATTTATGTTTATTTCCTTGTGCAACAAAAGCACATGGTTAGGTTTTTTTTTTTAAAAAAAAAAAACTTTATGGTTTGGCTCAACACTCGTATGGAAGACGAACAAGCAGGCTCCTTGGTGAAAGTCCGGGGTTTGTTGGATCCTATCCACTACTCCACCATTCCAATTCTTAATATTAATAGACTATGCATGCACAAGGGGTTCACAAAAAAAGAGGCATTTATGTATTCCAGCATTTAGCTGGTGAAATACGGGATGGCTTTTAATGTGAAGTAGTCACAGGAAATGCCATTAATGTAGGTTAACGCTGACTGTGATTGCTTATCAAGAGTGAGATGACAGAACAGTCAATTTTCCATATTTATGGACACCGTGAAAAAAAGATTCTACGACAGGGTGGCATGGTTCAAAAGACTTTTTAAACCCATATGATGGCACCTGAAAAACAGCCAGATAAAAACACAATGAAAATCAAGGAAATCAGCAGGAAATAGCCAAATAGAGAAACTCACCATGTTGACGATTCTGCCCCTCCTCTTCCTCCTCCTCCTCTTGCTCTTCATCCTCTCCCTCATCCTCCTGCTCGTCCTCATCATCACCATCCTCCACTTCTTCCTCCTCCTCATACATCCCCTCCTCCTCCTCGTCCTCCTCCTCCTCCGCCCGCTCTCCCCCAATGGTTGTATCCGCTCTCTCCACCTCCACCTCCTCCTCTTCTTCTTCCTCCTCCTCCTCCTCTTCCTCCTCTTCCTCTCCCTGCTCCTCATTATCCTCCGAGAACTCGTCCTCCACATCGCCATCTTCATCTCCTTCTCTCTCCCCCTCCTCTTCCTCCTCGTCCTCCTCTACTATCTCTCCCTGCTCCTTTCCTTCCTCCCCCATCTCCATGGCTTCATTCTCATAGTTGGTGTAGGCGCTGGGGTCCTCCTCCTCCTCCTCCTCTTCCTCCCCTGTGCAGGAGGTGAGGAAGGGCCTCCTCTTGGCAGCTGGCTCCAGTGGTTGTTTTTCCAGAGCCTTCCTCTTCTTGGCCAGCGGGCAGCCGTAGACACTGAAGCGAAACAGAGGGCACATACATGATCAGTAGCCATCTTTGTTCTCTTATTTACTATTTGATCTTCCCTGCCCCAAAGCTTTCCCTCCTGCCGCTAACTGGAGCCGATTCTCGGGTCAAATAAGCCTGAACAACCAGCGAAATCTGGCAGACACATATGGGCCAGACCTGGCTCACACTGGATCCCACAGAGCCAGAACAAAGCCGAATGTGCCGACACTCAGCTGTACACAGGACAACTTGGATGGCTAACTTGGTCATGTTATATTTGGCCCTTCAGAACTACTTAGGGGTTGATCGAGAAAAAAAACACAGCTGTAGATGAGCGTGTAGAGGTCAAAACATTTCATATATAATTTCAGTTGTCTTCTTGTGACCATCATATCCTGCTATATACACTATATGCTACACAGATTTTGCCAATGGTGACAGTGCACTCTTTTGGCAGCTCATATGAAGTAAACTACTGTTACTGTTTTGTGCTAACATTTGAAAACCTCAGAAAATATGAGTCTCAATAACAATATAACATGGACATTGTGTTCAGTTGCAGCTAAAGGAAGTGTAATAATGTAATAATTTAACTTAACCAAATGTTAGCTGCGGCCAGTCTCTGGCAGAGAAGAACCTTAGAGCAGGGGTCTTCAACATTTTTGAGACCCCTTACCTGAAGGACAGACAGAGCAGGAACCCCTACTACATATACTGTATAAAACTTAACTGTGCTTAAGCTAATTATCTGGAAATATTTGGGAATATATTTGTGCTTGCCTGTGGCTGCAGTGGCAGCGGTTGTATTATGAATATGAGTCATGGTGGTTTCATGGCTCAAAAAATTGCAAAACAATCCACTGTGGCTCAAAATAATGTCCATAAACTTGGAATAATAATTCAGCAAACTGACCAATATGTTTCACTGGTGCTGTTAGCTAACTAGTTGACTTTATGGATGAGTGCTGCACAGTAATTCAGCATTAGCTTGCTAAAATGACTGCACAAAGATTTACAGGTAACAGCTAGCTTTTCATTAGTAGACTATTGTGATTTTTTTAAAATTAAAAAAGCGTCTTTATCCTGCTGATTAATTTTACTGTGTATTTTTATACATATTATAATTTCTGAAAAAATAAACAAATAAATATAAACCTCAATTTAAAATTTGATCTATATTTGAAATGTAATCTATAATCTGAGGATCCCCTAGGGGTCCTGGACCACAGCTATTTAACAACTTCAATTTAGTACAATTTTATTTTATTTTATTTTTGATCATGTGATGGTGGCACACTTTGAATATGTCTCAGATATTAGATAAAAAATGCCTCTCTGTTTACAGCCATTCCTTTTGCCAGTGAGAAGGGGATTGACCCATTCAGATCCATTTTGAAAAGTTTAGGCTATTTAATAATAATAAGCTTTACAAGTTAATAATTTTTGCATGTTTTGAAAAATGTTTTATTGTTTTCATCTGTGAATGACCTATGAGATAATAAAATAAAAGAGCTACGCAAAATGGATTGTAATTATAATTTTGCTCCGTTGAAATGGCCCTTTTCGGCTGTGCCTTGTGTGCTTTCCTCTTGCAGGTACATGTAACAGGTAGGCAGGGTCGTCCACTTGAGCTGATTGGAAGCACCTGGTCCCAGTGCTCCCAGTCACTACATAAGCTGCCTCCTCTGAGACACTCTCCTTGCTCTTTGTTTGGGTCACCTGCACACCACACTGCTGTACTTGCTGCCATCTGCATTTCATGTCTGTTGCGTTCTGTTTATTTAATTTTGGGGATTTTTTTTTGCAAATAATTAAATAATTCAGTTCTTTAAACTACACTTTTGGACCCTTTCTTTTTATTTGCCATGACACTAAAGGAGTATTTTTTTTTTTTTTAAATAACAACAGTTTGTTTGTTTTAATCTACATAACCGTTTGAAAAATTATTTTGTGACCACTAAATTCTTCTTTCATGAAAACATGAGGCTTGTTCTGTTGAGGTGACACCAAAGTTGTTCCTAGTTGAAAACAAAGCTAACTGCTGTCAAGATTGAGAAAAACAAAAACAAAAAAACCTATGACACAGATTTCCCTTGACTTTGATATTTATAATAGCTTTCAAACAGCAAATATCAGCATTGACATACCCACATGGAGGCCTTGGATATACATGGCTCTTGTACTTGTGATTTGCTACATATGGAAGTTGTCACAAAAATAAATACATGAAATGCCATCATATAGTGTTGAGAGCTGTTTTCTAGCTCAAAGAAAAATCCCTTTCTGCAGATAAATTCTCCAAAAATGTCAGATGTCATAATAAATTGCTATACTCAGGAGGGTCATCAGAGGGCTTTGTCTTAAGGTCAAAGGTCAAAGTGCTGGGACTCCCTCTGCTGGGCCTAATGTGTTGAAACACTGCAGTGGGTTTCCACTCGCTTTCGCTGAGGAGGAGAATCAGCTTCTAAAAAAAACCCCAAAGCTTATTCAACCAGGGCCTCAATTACGCAAATCCCATAATAGTCATTAACTGTTGGGAAAATTCTGCTTTAATTGCTCCAAAACAGCAAGCACAATTATACACGGCTTTAATGTGGATTTTAGGAAATCAATTAGTCCATTTCCATATGAAAGAGCTTATTTTGTGTTTGGAGGGCGGGTTGGAGGAGGTTACGCTGCTTTTCTGACTGAAACCGCTGTGTGTTCATCTGACAAACCTGCAAAACATTCAACATTTTAACCATTTTACAACAATTTTTTTCCTCTTTCCTCATGAAGTGTCAGTGTTTCAATCAATGTTATCCTGCTACTCAAGTGTCAGTCGGTTATTTCTTGAAAATGTCAGAGAGAAACTAAACTACACGGAAGGCAGTGAAGCGTCGCTAGCTATTTTATATTTTCATGTTTACTGGAGCCAGAAAGTCCAAATTTGGTAAAAAGAGGGTGGAGCCTTGGAAAAACATTGCGGAGAACATGAAACCTTTGACAGGTCTCCCTAATGTGTCATCATAAAAGGCTTTTGAGATGGGGAACATAGGAACCTGGATACAGAAATTTTCATTAATTTATCTGTGACGTAACTATTTATGCAAAAAAAATTACTAACAGTAAAAGACTCAAATGTCATGGCAAGTTTATGAGTGGTACGCTTGATAATTGAAAAAGAGACCTGGTTTTTGGTGATTGTCCTGATTTTGAGAGCCAGATAAAAAAATACGTTTTGAAATCTCATATACTTCCAATTTGATACACCTAATAAACAGTCTAAATACCAATTTCCATAACTGTATCTTGTTTGTGACATGGAGAGTTGTGAAGCTGTGAAAGTTGGGGCGTCATATGAACTCTTCTCATGAAGTCAGTAAACAAGACCCTATAAGAACGCAGCAATAGACCCTTTTAATTGCTATTCTGCTGCTAGGGCAACAGTGTCTGTCCCTGTTTACTTCCTGTCAGCTACATTCAAAAAAGTAATACAAAAGGACCCATTTATAATGTTTATCTTGTCATTTAAAACTGTCTTGCAATATATAGTTGACAGATGTTACGATGATGTAGACACAGATGACCTTTGTGGAACTCCAAAGAACAGATTATATTTTGTGTCACTCTTCTGATTTTTATAATCATAAATCTGGATTTAGCATAAGCAAGACAAACAAGGTCATCCAGCTTTAGCAATGTTTTACAGAAATTCCAATAAATCTAAATCACTGTAAAACCCAATATTTAATATGCCATATAATCCATACTAAATGTATTTATGCTGTTATCATATTAGAAAGAAAATGTATAGAAGAACACTTTTGCCTCAGAGGAGGCCTTTATCCATTATCATTTGTCATCTTATTTTCTCACCGTCTTCCAGCTATGATCTGTATTTAGGTGTTTCTTCATGAAAAATGCCAAATTAATTTTAATTAAGAAGAAAGAGAGAAAGAAAGACAGAGAAATAAACAGTGGCTACATCAGTTTCATTCACCTTATAACACTGCAGCATATATTCCTACTACCAGATAACACACACACACTTCTCCTCAAATGATCCCTCCATCTTTTACCTTATAGGCTGTCTGCTTTCGTGTGTGTGTGTGTGTGTGTGTGTGTGTGTGTGTGTGACCTTAGCCACCTTCCTGTCTCCCGCCAATTAAAATTCTGGTGGTAATTAAAGCAGATCAGAAACGAGGGAATGCTGCAGACAAGGGCGAGAGACTACGCATGGTAATTATGTGGAGGGAGAGAGAGGGGGGGAGGGGGGCTTCACACATCACATTTTCTCCTCACACTAATCTGATCTGCTGCAGTCTGATATGATGCAGTGTGATGGATTACATACTGTGTCTTCAATCGATCAATAACTTATTGTTTGTCTGTAGAAGACCTTGGCTGATGCCAATGAGGCCCAAACATAAATATTTGTCTGGAAATGACGTTTTTAGAAACTGTTATATTTTTGGACGACACATTTGTGCATTACCAACATCAGATTCTTTCTGAATGACGAGAGTGCCATAGACAGCTTCTGCAGAGAGTGTTGCATCATGGGTTAGCTTTAAAAATGCTTAGTTAGCCTCTCTTAACCCAGAACACCTGGAGCTCCAATATTGTCTCAATGAGGACATCTATAGGTCATTTCTGTCTCTATGAGGACACCTGGAAACCCTTATTATCTCTAAATTGTTAATGGTATCCATTTGAATACCTGGAAGTCCATTAATGTCTATGTGTACATTCTGGCAATGTACCATCATCTTTATGTGGACACTTATCTCTGGGTCTGACACCTGGAGTCCATTGTCTCTACATAAACACCTGGACACCTATAATTTTCTCTATAAGGACACCTTGACTTTATTATTGTCTCTAAAAGGATACCTAGGGTCCATTATTGTCCAAATGTGGACACACGAGGTCCATGTTTGTCACTATGAGGAAAGTTGTCTTTATGTAGATGCCTGCAGTCCATTATTGTCCTTAAAGGGATACCTGGAGTCCATTATTGTCCTATCAGGAAATCTGCAGTGCACAATTGTCCCTACAGGGATACATGGGGTCCATTATTGTTCCTATGAGGACACCCAGAGTTCATTTTCATCTCTATGTAGACACCTGAAGTCTATTATAATCTCTACATGGACACCTGGAGTCCATTATTATCTCTATGTGGACACCTGAAGTCCAATACAAGGTCACTTTAGGTTATTTTTGTCTATATATGCAGACACCTGCAGTCAATTATTGTCTCCACATGAATGTCTAGAGTCCAGTTTTGTCTCTAAAAGAATACCTGCAGTCCATTATTGTCCATACAGGGACGCCTGGAGTCTATTATTGTCTCTACATGGACACCTGAAGTCTATTTATGTCTCTACGTAGACATCTGAAGTCCATTATTGTCTCTGTTGGACACCTGGAGTCCAACAGAGAGTCCGTTATTGTCTCTGTGAAGACACCTGGAGTTAATTTTTGTCTCTATGTAGACACCTGAGGTCCATTATTGTCTCTGTAGGGATACCTGGAGTCCATAAGGACACCTGGGAGTCTATTATTGTCTCCTATACCATTGTCAACTTACAAAAGCAACAAACAGATGTTATGTTTAAATCCACAATTATGTTTTTAAGTGTTGGTTATAGCTAGTCACAGTCAGTTTACAATAAATTATACAGTAATTAAAATATTCTGAATAACCATTTAATTTGTCAGTTTTTACTCAAGAATGTTATTTTAAAGGGATATTTTGTCAATTATCAACCAGCTTTGTATCAAAACAATGTGGGTAGTATGTGTAGATGAAGTGTGGTAGATTCCCTTTATCTAACCAGTGCCTAGACACCCCCCACTGAATGACGTGCAAAACACATCATCTGGTGGAGTTTCGTGGGCTCTCCTGGGCTTTTGTTCAAACTACTCAGGCTGTACTTTTGCACTTTCATATTAATCACCCATCTTGCCACCGCAGACACAAAGAGCATAGAAATGCATCAAGACACAGACCTGCCTCTCTATTTCTCTCTCTCTCTCAAACTTGGATCAAATTCAGTGCTGATCGAAGATAAATAAAGATACTGTCATGTACTGCCTACTTCTCTACTAATATGTTCTTATAAACACATTTTAGTGCTGTGTTTAGCTGTAATATCAAGAGTTTGTGAACAGGAAGTGGGTGCCATACTGTTTCGAGTATCATCAAAACAGAGGCCCAAAAATGTAGTCAGAAACATGTTTTAGCTCTCAGTTACCTGCCATATAAGACTGTCTCTTGCTGGTCAGCTGCCATTGTATCACACAAGCAAGTTTGAGTTATGTCACCCATCAGCGGGGAGGGGCGGTTTGGTCTGGTGCAGCACAGTGCATTCTGGTAGTGGGTAGGTTTTCTACCTTTTGAGCAAAAGGTACTTTTCCTCAGTTTTTTTCTTGTCGTGTAGCACCAGTTTCAAAAGTGTTTGCATCATCCTTCTTCTTAGGCAGCATAGTTTTATTAAAAGCAGTGAAATACTTCTTTTGTGAAAATAGACTGAATCACTGTTTAATTCATCAAATCATTTTCTTGGCTGATGATTGTTATTTTAATATTATCACGGTTTTAAAAAAAACAAGTGTCAATGTAGAGACTGATTCAGGTGACAGAAATATCAGCTGCAGTGTGATAATTACATCTAGGTATGTTAGGTGGAATCATTGCCCCCGGCAACGCCAAGTGCCAACACTCATTGCCGTGGCAACGCTTTGGCACCAACAGAGGGTGGAGGTGGGGGGTGGGGGGTATATAAGAGATTGGGTGGTGGCAGTGAGACGAATAGGGGGGCAGGGGGGGAGGGGTAATGTGGGCGACACAATGTTCACATCCTATACTAGCGGTTGCCATGGGAGACAGGCTGCATCCCTCCTGGTCCTCATACTGCAGCATCCGCACGGTGCTGTCGCCATGGTGACATCCTCCAGAGAGAGAGAGAGAGAGAGAGAGAGAGAGGTAAAGTGAAAGAGAGAGACAAAGAAAGGTAAGGGAGGAGGAAAGAAACAGAGAGGGGAGAGACAATGACTTTGAACCCCCCCTTCACCACCTCCAACTCATTCAGTATCATGCGCAGTGCTAACTGTGTCTCTGCTTTAAGAAGTTATAGATCTCAGCAGGATGATGTAGAGTAATGTTGTGACTGGCTCTCAAACCACAAGGTTGGGCATTAGGAGTGAGTTTAGGGTTAAAGGAAAATAGGCACCTATATTCTGTCATTTTCTTATTATGAAAAATTCCATTAAAGGTCTGGCAGTCCAAATTTCCTGCATGGGATTCAGACGGCATGCCTGTGCACAAGGGATTCACATGATGTGTTCTGGGTCTATATTACATACTTACAGTATACATCAAATAGAATTTAGATTATTTTTGCATAAAGGTCTTTACACGCTGGATATGTGATGAATAAAGAACACTAAAATGCAGAATACTCGCCTGTGAATATTTCACACCACAACTATTCAAACTGGCAGTGATGCAAGTTTGCGACACTTGCAACACTTGTTCAGTATAAGGTTTTATGCAAATTTGCAACAACTAGGCTATTGTGATCTTATAGACCCAGAGCAGCGTCTGGCAGTCTGACTTAAGTTGTTGCACAGCTTAAGCCACTGTAAACTACTTCATTGAGTTTGCTTTTAGCAAAACGTCTGATCTGTTCTCCCTCACTACCGTTACCATACTCAGTCGATCTGGTATGCACTGCCTTTGTCAAGATGGAAGGAGTAATTAAGTTTTCCATTAAGGTCCAGAGTACTGAGCTTCTGTGCTGCTGTCCCTTGCTATCCTCAGAGTATGTGCACAATGTGAAAGGCTGATGCCTTTATCTGTGGTGCAAGAGCTGAAAAACATCAACCTTGTTCTGTGGGGGAAAAAAATATTCTGTCACTTTTTTGTGAAGTAATACTTGATGAGAAAACAAATGTTTGAAAAAAAATGCCACAGATGTATGGAAAGATAAACATTCGTAAAAAGAAATTTGACAGCATGTTTTGAAATTTTGTTGAGTTGAATATATAAGATTGAATACCATGAGTTGCTTGTTTCACAGTAAAGGTCCTCATCTGAAGTGCTACAATTAGAGAATCAGCTAGAAAACTTTCACATTAAGGACTCAGAGTAGTCTTTACTGTACATAATTTTCATTTGGATACAATAAAGTTGAAAGAATAATATGCAGTTCACTCCATTTGACATAGGTGGTTACTGTTACTTAATATGTCTTAATACTTGAGAAAAGCTACTGCCACTCTTTGTTCTAAGCTGGACTTAACACCTTCTGCACGCATCTACATCCAGACTCTGGGGAAGACACTTCCGTCAATTAAAACAAGTCAGATATGGCTGATCAATGTTTGGTAGAGTTAGAGGAAACTTCCCAACCTGTATAGAAATAAATACTAAGAAAACAAGGAAATGGATGATTGTGCAGATGCTGTGTTCTCCCTCTCCGCTGTGCCTCTTTGTAAAATCAGACGTTTGTGTACTGTACACTCCTGTGATCAGCTGATGATTAACTGATTAAATGATTCAGCCGTCGTTTCCCCAGAGAGGGAGACATCAGACGACCTACTTCTCTCTCTCTCTCTCTCTCCCTTTCTTAGTCTGTCTGGCTCTACGTGTCTCTACCTCTGTCTTCCCTTCTCCGTCACTTCAGTAATTTGTCGGCACGACTTTCTGAGAGACAATAAAAGGAAAAACAGTCCTGCGGCGAGATTGTTACCGCTTGTTTCCACTGTCAAGAAAGAACTCTGAGCCTTAGCTTTTAAGCCAACATGAACAAGAAGTCCTTTAAATGTTCGGAAAATGTGGAAATTTACAATTCTATGACAATCTGCTGATGAAAATCATGTCATGATCAAAAAGAACATAACTCTGTTTATTAATGTTTACATAAACATTATCCTTTTAAAAACTTACATAAAAGTATTTATAGGACATCATATGTGAATATCAGAGCTCTTATTTTAGAGTTTGATTCTCCGCACGCCTGGTGCTGAATTTTCCTGAGAGTCTCTGTGCCCTTTGCAGCACCATCAGTCTGCTCTGCCAGCGATTCGCCATCCTGCCCTTCTCATTATCTCTCTGTTACCTCGGGCGTCAAACCACCGCTGTCCTGAGCCGTGCAACCTCTCTATATGCCAGCCTCCCACACACACACACACACACACAAGCCTCTACACTGAAAAAACAATACCATGGAGATATTCCAAAATAACCTCAAAACATCTCAA
This sequence comes from Plectropomus leopardus, assembly GCF_026936395.1. Lineage (NCBI taxonomy): Eukaryota > Metazoa > Chordata > Actinopteri > Perciformes > Serranidae > Plectropomus > Plectropomus leopardus. Next base: position 25,371,470 of record NC_142191.1, read on the forward strand.
CGAGTGCTTTGATTTCATAATGGATGTTTAAATCTGATTGTTTAACCTAAAATATGCCCATGCCTAAAAGAAAAAATAGTGCAATTTCCCTTTTCTGCAGCTTCGTTTAAAGCCTTCAAATATTTTCTTTGAGTGACAACCCCCTCCACTTCAAGGCAGCCACAGCACACCTGCTTTGATGTATATTTCACCTGTTTTATAAAATGCATGATGTTTAGATGCAGATTTGTACCGAAGAAAGTTTTTGTAGCTTCAACAAAAAATGGAATATATGCATTGGGAGAAACTGAAAAAAACTGAAATCATCACATCCTATTTGGACCTTTTTACTTATTGTAAGAAAAATAAGATAATAGTGGGACTTAAGTATAAGAATCTCACTCTGCCTGCAGATTTCAGCACAGGACACAAGCTGAAATGACTTGAAGCAAGCATCACTTCTTGAAGCAGCACCCCTGCGTTTGTTAGCAATTCACCATTTCCAAAGGCAACGGAGATCTGAGGCAGAAACCATCAAGCAGTCCCACCCCTTCAGGCTGTAGGACGGACAACCATCGGCCGAGGTGACCTGAGGCTGTCACAGCTCCAGACTCTGCCTGATTGGTTTTCTATGTGCGGCCCTGTGACAGAGCGGCAGATTTACTGAGCTGGAGGCTGTGGCCTGTTGCAAATCCAGGAGGTTTAAGCCGTGACGTGAGTTCATTTATAGTTGGTACGATTCGGTTTTCTGAGATGCTGAGTGAGACGTTTGAAGCCTGCAGGCCAGGCCACAGCCAGCCCCACCCTGTTTTTTTTTTCACAATCCACCAAGAAAAGTCTGTATTTTTATTTTTTTTTGTTTGTTTGTTTTTGTTTTTCTACATCTTGTTTTCATTTTATTCATGTCAATGTTGACTTTTATTTTCTGTAAATTTTATTTTGGAAAAAAAAATTAATTCATTCCAACTTTATTATTGTGCCCAAATATATTCAAATTTATCACAATCAGCCAAATAATTTGTGTGCTATTGTGGCATCCGTTATCCTTGTCAGGTTATTAAAACTCTTAAAATCCCAGAGAAAACAGCCAAGACAGAAATCAGTGTCCTCAGCTACAGTGGTCATACAGGGTCAGCATCAAACTCCTGACTTGTAGGATGAAATCCAGGCTTTGGGGGGATCACAGGTCACTGTAATTTTTTTTATTGGGAAACATAACAAGTTGCAGGAAAATGAAACGGGTAACAAAAAACAAAAACAAAAAATATTCCTGAGCACCCTGCTACAGACTGTTATTCCTTGAGTTTTTCAGAATAAAAGGTGCAGAGAAATGGCAAACCCTGAATGACTGAATCCAGAGATCTCAAAATCTGATGTTCTGTACACAAAATATCAGATCTCATTGAACATGTAAAGTGTGAGGCATCCTCAGAGCTCAGCAGAGCTTCTCAGACTTCATACAAAAGTAGATTTCTTAAAGGGGAAGGAAGAAAATTACTATAAAGCAGCAGCAATAACCAGACATGCAGTGTGGAGGAAAATTGACTAAACAGCTTTAGAGCCCATGTCCTCAATATCAGGTGACACTACTGCTATATGTCTCCCATTACATCCAGAGTTGCCTTTGACACATAAGAATCACTGTATAAGAACTGTATACGAACTACCTAAATGATAATTTTATTATAAAATTTAAAAAATATGTCAAGCAATTCCTACCTGCGGTGTCTGGCGTACTTTCCGCTGACGTGACCGCTGCCATCACAGCCTGGAGTGGGACAGCTGAGGATGAAACACACACATGTGGTCAGGACACACACAGCAGCACGCAAACTGTAGTGCTGATGCAACATGAGGATGTGCATCCATCTGACCCGACGCTTATGTCTGGATCCAACATGTCCTCAGACAGCAGTTCATATGATATCTAAAAAAGTAGCGCCCCTACCAGTTAGGTTAGGTTAAAGAAGAGAATCACATTTGGGAGTCATCAGGTTATGTACATACAGTAAAGTTACATGTTTAACGGAAACTTCGAACAAATAAAATCATGATCGATTTCACGTTACGTTTACTTAGGTTTGGTTTGGGAATAGAATGATGATTGGGTGTCATCACTTTAATTACATAACGTAAAGTCACATATTTAGCCCAAAGTTATGTACTTATTGTAAAGTTGCATAGGTTAGATTCAGGAGAGTTAAGTCAGGTAGGTTCGGGTGGCAGTGCGTCATGACGTTATGTACTTAATGTAAAGCTAAGTACTTAACATAATGTGAAATGTACCTTAAAATAAGATGACATGGGACACAAACACAGGCCTCCTTAGGGAAAGTTCTGTGTTTGACCCATCTGACACCCCATCCTGCCTCCTTACGTGGGCTTATACTACATCCTTCTTTACCTCTATCAGCACATCCATCACATGATTGCAGCCCTCGTGATTACATGGGTTATATATGAATTACTGGCTCATGATATCTTGTGTTATATAAAAATTCCGGTGCATTACTTTCCATAGGTACACATACAAACAGTGCTTTGTTTTGCACTTGCTAGTTCTTAAGCTCTGCAAAAAGTAGCACGACAAGTGGTTTCTTTCTTTACAGACGATGGAGATGTGGAGTCTATTGCAGTAGTCCTCTGAGAAATTACTGAATTTTCTGACAATATTCCTCCACCATGACTCAAGATCTCTGTTATAACTGCTTAAGTATGAGTCCAAGCTAACTTCTGCTACAGTCCTCCGGAAATAAGCAAGACACAAACCTGCTTCCTAGATTTTTGGTGGATTATTCCTACAGGCTGTGTTCAGACAGACAACAGCACTGCATGAAAGAACTCAGCCCCCTCATTCATTTCAATGAGGCCACTGCAACACAGAGAGTTTTGGCAAAAAGAGGTCCGTTAAAAAAGTTTAACCTGGCATAACTTTTTTCGCATCTCAATACGACCTCATCCGCCAACGCACAATGTTGGCCAGTCAAATACATGCAAGTGTACATTCCTGGTAGATTACTTTGTAACATGAACGCTGCATTTCTACTTTCCCTTGTACTTTTAAAAGGGAAACTTATTTTCTTTACCATACTTTCCTGATTTTCCCTTATGATCTCCAACAACAAAAGTTTGCAGCCCCGATAACTTTCAAGAGGTGTAACAACCTGGCTCGTAGTTGTAAAAACCACTGTGCAGCTGGATAAGCCTTAAAATTCATGGATCTGTAGCTCGAATCAGTCTTATTTGATTATGTGTCATTTTCTCACTGGTACCTAAATCAACTCCATCACCAGCATGGACCCTCGTGTTGCCCCTTTTCATTCTAAATCCTAACATAGCCGCTTTGCGACTTTTGGATCCACATACTACACTGTAGGTATCTTTCTGCGTCTGCTTTATATGTTCAAGGATAACAAAACTGTAATTCAACCTGGTGATCATGTGGATGCCACAGATATGTCCAGCTGTGCTCACAGTTGACACCACCTGTCTGCGTATCAGCCCTCTGCAGAAGGTGCCGTCTGGCCGAATGGTTGTGTATAATAACACCGC